>NC_140177.1:6596535-6619565 GCF_963971535.1 Notolepis coatsorum
TGCTTGAATCATTATTATTGTTATTGTAGCATAGCGATTATATTTGTATTCTAATTTAGTGTCGATATTCTACTAAATCCTGCACAATTGTACAGCCCTGTCCTATATTCTATTCTATTGTATTTATATTCTAATTTAGTTGATCTATTCCATTTTATTTTATTGTACTTTAATTGTCTGTTAATATTGATGCAACGACCAAGACAAATCCCTTGTATGTGCAAGCTTACTTGGCAATAAAGACTTTCCCGATTACAGCAGCTTTTTTATTGTTATTTCTTTATTTAAATGAATTACAGAGTCACAAAATATCACAAAGATTCATCAATATGTGCCACAAGAAGTCATCAGCATCAGGGATCATACAGATACAGGAGCCATATGAATCATATCTGCAGCCAGATGTCCCTCCAATCAAGAATTAGTTTAAATGCATCCAGTGAGACCAGCTCCTGGAAATTCAGATAATTTTGCAACTGATACCAAGCAGACACCCCCTTTCTCAATTCAGTATTGGGATTTAGGTACAGAGAGTAGGAATACGTTCTGGGAGAAAAGACGATAACTTCCTGTACTTTTCTGAAGGATGTAGATCCGTAGGTAAGATGGACGAATCTGCTGAAATAGAAATACTGTATGCCAATGGTTAAGTGCCTTGCTCAAGGGCACAGGCAGGGGTGTAAAAAAGTACCCAGAAATTATACTTAAGTGAAAGTATGGGGTACCGTCTCAAAATCGTACTCAAGTAAAAGTCAGAGTATCTGGCTAAAAACACACTTGAGTAAAAGTACAAACGCTTCTACTTTTAAATGTACTTAAGTACTAAAAAGTCAAAGTAAAAACTTTTTTTCTGACTGTCTATTCTTCTGATAGCAGGTGTTTAATCAAAGATCCCCACTTTCTAGTCTTGCACAAGGACCAATCAGCATGGGTATGGGCGGGTTCATTTTCCATGGCTGGGGATTTGATTGGCTGTTTTTAAATAAAGTGCGGCCGCAGAATTAATAACGTTAACATTAGTTCGGCCAGAGAAACAAATATACGAATTAAAATAATTGGACCTGCGAGATTTATACTTTGTACTTTATAGGTCTGCATTTTAAATGTAAGGAGTAAAAAGTATGTTTTTTTTTCTCTGAAATGTAATTGAGTAAAAGTACAAGTATACAAACCTAATAATACTCGAGTAAAGTACAAATCCCCAAAAACAGTACTTAAGTATTGTAACGAAGTACAATTACTCAAGTACTTTTACACCCCTGTGTACAGGGCAGTAACATAGATCATCCAAACCAAGCTTACAAGGAGCAACGGTGAGTAAGAGCTGTGTAATAAACCTCAGCGTTCCATGGTGGACAGTACGTGTAGGCGTTGTGAAGATGGATGTATATAACGTCACCATAGTCCAGCACAGACACACAAGTCTGTTTCAAGACTTGTTTCTAAAATAAAAAAAAAACCAACTTGTCGAAATGTCCCAGTTTTGCTGAATGTGAGGCTTAAAGGAGAGAGAATCATCCATTATTACAATTCCTCTATATTTGTATTGCGATACAGGCTCAGTCTCGGAGCCCTCAGACGTGGTGAGAGATGGAAGGTTCTGTGGCTATTTTTATTTTTATTTTTTTTTTATCTTTTCCCCCCTCCTTTGTCCTCCGATTTTCTCCCATCCCAATGTTAGTCGTTATGCCAATTCCCAATCCCCTTCCTGGTCGCTGCGCACTTACCCCCCACAGTCGGTCTGGGAGAGTGGAGGCTACCACGTGCTTCCTCCGACACACGTCTAGCCAATCAACCGCTTCTTTTCACCTGGCAGCGCGGATTCTCACTGAGAGGGTCCGGTCCTCAGGTCCTATCCGCGCTTAGCAGGCGCCCCGACCGAACTGTAGGAGTCGCTGTTTACAACGACCCGGACCCACCCCGCCAGCTTCTCCCACCCTCTAATACAGCCAATTGTATTAGTGTGAGCGGCCAGCCAAGCTGGTGACAACCCCGGAGCTGTGAGCTGGATTCGAACAGGCGAATCCAGCGTCTCCGGGGTTGGTGACAAACGCAATCTCCGCTACGCCACCTGACCGCCCTCAGTGGCTTTTGTTTTAAGTTTTAAATCACACGTGGTGAGTTGTACAGTATCAAGAGCCTGGTTTGGTGCAGTGTATCACAGTATCATCGGTATACCCCCGGTGACATAACTCCCACTTCTACATTACAACAATAACTGTGAACTGGACTTGCATTGCTGCACTATACACTATTACGTCCATTGCAAGCCAACGCCCGCCCCCCCCCCCCCTCCTCCATCCATTAACCTAACTGGGCTGTCACTGTACTATTTATTTGCACTAGCACTATTGCACTTGGGACATTGATGTTATATTATTATTATTGAGGACATTATTGATTGATATTATATTATTATATTATTATTATTATTATTATTATTATTGACATTATTATTTTTCACATGCTATATTCAGTATGTTTGTATGCCAGCGGTGGTGATGCTCCAAACTCAATTTCGTTGTACCAACAATGACAATAAAGATTCTATTCTATTCTAGATATACAAGTGGAAACTTGCGTTGGAAACATTTGCGTCAAGACTGCTGATATATTATAGTAAATAGTAGGGGTCCCAGGACCCATCCCTGGGGCACACCCTACACTAAGGGAGCTAGAAGTCAAACCTTCCGCCTGCACACACTGATCACCAAAGATCTGCCTGATAGATCTGCCAAACCAACAGGCAATCTCTAGATTCGATAAACTTCGATAAAAAAAATCTGATTAAATGTTGTTAGTATATTATTACAAATAATTTATCTTTCAGTTGTTCACTCCCGAGGGATTCCAGAACCAGAACAGACTGGAATTATGAAAACCAGGGGGGCAGCGTAGTGGAAGGGGGCGACTATAAAAGGACTGGTAAAACCATCGGCGTTGATAAATATGCAAATGAACGTGACGCCGAATAAACAAAGCCTTTTCTAAATACAGATTGATTAGACACTTATCTGAAAAACACAGAACACTATTTATCTCCCGAAAGGTCAACTTGTTTGCAGTAATTGTGATCACAAATTGCACGGTTACATTGGATGGAATGCATGCGCGCCGGTGTTTGGTTAAATGATAAACAAAATCTATTTTAATTCCCGATAACCTCGTTTCGCTGGGGACTATAAACAGATCAGGGGGTGCCCGGAAACCGGAAAGCCTGTAGCCGGTATTTCTGTATTTCCGATTCACATTTTAGGAGGCATAGCTTTACCAGCCTAAATTCCCGAGGTCGTACCCGATGTTGTGGAGCGGCTACATGTATAGCGACGTCTACGTGTAGCGAGCCTAGCTTGCGCGCCTCGAGCAGAGTATGGATTAGTTTCTAATGAGCACACAAGGAGCAATGGAAGAAATTAAGGCCTCAGGCGCGTGGGGTAGACTTGCTACACGTTACATGTCCTTTTGAGCGAGAACAGGCATCCCTCAGAATCAGAGTTCCTGTTATTGACCACTGAGTAAGCGCAGAAAACCAGAAGCTTGAAATTGTGTATTTCGCTAGAGCTTCCTGGGATGGCGTATGGAGTTTGTGCACAGGAAGAGGGGAATGCCACCTCTTTTAACCCTTTCACTAGCACACTACAGAAGGTTAACCCTTTCACTACCACACTACAGATGGTAAACAGTCTGTCCCCGGCCTTAGCCTCCGTTTCCTGTAATGTTGCAGTGAATTATCACTAGCGATAGCTAGCTCAGTGTTAGCTCAGTGTTAGGTCAGTGTTAGCTCAGTGTTAGCTCAGTGATAGCTCAGTGTTAGCTCAGTGTTAGCTCAGTGATAGCTCAGTGATAAATAACTATGTACTATGTACAAATACCGTGATGTCCCACTATGTTACCTGTTTATTGCACAATGTTGTCTATTGGATTCTATTATATGTTGTACTACTGTATTGCACATCGTTGCGGGCAAGACCACCCGCATTTCATTGTATACTTGTATGCCGTGACAAATAAAACTCTTGACTTGACTTGACTTGACTTGTGATAGCTCAGTGTTAGCTCAGTGTTAGCTCAGTGTTAGCTCAGTGTTAGCTCTGTGTTAGCTCAGTGATAGCTCAGTGATAGCTCAGTGTTAGCTCAGTGATAGCTCAGTGATAGCTCAGTGTTAGCTCAGTGATAGCTCAGTGATAGCTCAGTGTTAGCTCAGTGTTAGCTCAGTGTTAGCTCTGTGTTAGCTCAGTGATAGCTCAGTGATAGCTCAGTGTTAGCTCAGTGTTAGCTCAGTGATAGCTCAGTGATAGCTCAGTGTTAGCTCAGTGATAGCTCAGTGATAGCTCAGTGTTAGCTCAGTGTTAGCTCAGTGATAGCTCAGTGATAGCTCAGTGTTAGCTCAGTGATAGCTCAGTGATAGCTCAGTGTTAGCTCAGTGTTAAAACACTGCTCTGCCATTACCAGGGAAAGCTGGCGGCTGACACAGCCCACAACGAAGTTGGTGCCATTTCTTCTTTCCCTGTGAGAGATCTTTGTTTTCGGAGAGTTTCTGGTCGTTTGTTTTTTTCAGCTGGACACCGAACACGCAACCAGTCAAAATCCTGTGGGTTTTTAAATGTCATGACATTGAAACACCTCCTCTGAACAGGTTGTATATAGACAGCTTGCCATCAGAGCCTTGATGGTATGAGAGATTAAGGACAGACTGGCATGGGATCATGTTTGGAGGGGGAGGGCGTTTCAACAATGAGGTACGTCGCACCCTCGGAGAGCTCCGCCTCCCGTCTTTAATAACAGACGTCTCGACAGCCAGGCCGTGTCATGGTAACATTCAACAGAGATTTCTTAACGAGTGTCTCGTCTGGACAGGTGTGGCTCCTCTGAGTCAAGGAGACGACAGTCATTACAAGTCTCGAGGCAACCACAGTTAGGACAGCTGAAACCTGTCCAATCTTCTGCCATCAACTACTAAAGATAAAATAAATAAATCTTTAGATAAATTAAATACATTTTTAGATCAAATTCCTCCAAGATACTCTGAACGGTCGGTCATGCAGATCACATCTATGTAATCACAGGTCAAACGTGATTTTTCATCCATTCACAAGTTATTCATCTCATTTCACTCGTGCAATACTGTTGTATACACTTGTCACCTTTACACACACATTCTCATTTTCATATAATGTATATAGAGTTATATCCTTTACTATAAACTTTATTCCATGTTTATCTACTTTTTATTTATTCTTATTTATCTTTATTTATTATTTTATCTTCATATGCTCTAATGCGTCTAGTGCTATTCCCGCTGAGCTGACCTGTTCTCTCCTCCAACACATTTCATTGCACTGTTGTGTTAACACACATATGGACAGGGTGAGCAGCTTTAAGTACCTGGGGGTCCACATCTCAGAGGACCTGACATGGACAACACACATAGACTCAGTTGTAAAAAAGGCGAAGCAGCGCTTCTACCACCTGAGACAGTTAAGGAAGTTCAGAGTATCTGGGAAGATACTCCAGTCCTTCTACTCCGGAGCTGTAGAGAGCATCTTGACTGGAAACATCACTGCCTGGTATGGAAACAGCACGGCACAAGACAAGAAGGCCCTACAGAGAGTGGTGCGCTCAGCCGAGCGTACCACGGGTATTGCACTACCACCCCTGCAGGTTCTATACAACAAGAGGTGCAAATCCAGAGCCTGCAGAATAATGAAAGACCCCCACCACCCCAATAACAGCCTGTTCCAGCTGCTGAGGTCAGGCAGACGCCTGCGAACCCCAGCTACTAGGACAGAGAGGCTTCGGCTCAGCTTCTTCCCCCAGGCCATCAGAGCCTTGAACACTGAACTCTCCACACACAAGCACACATGAGCACACACACGACTAGGGATGCCCCCCGGACCCCGGTTTTAAACGGGAACCGGTACTATATTAGAAAATACCGGAGTATTTATAAGCTCTGACGTCCTCGGTACTGCTATCGATACTCTAGAGAAATTATTATTATTATTATTATTATTTAAAAGTTGCGAACGATCCTCTCTGTCTCTGCACGAGAAGCGAGCCGCAGCCAGCGAGTCAATTATTACACACACTCCTCGCGAGTCGCTCGCTAGTGCTACACATAGACATCCGGGTACTACATACGGGTACTCCTTAATGAAAGTCCCCGACGCCCCGTGCTATAGCGCTCTGCACACAGACAGCAGCTCTGCATGCACTGAGTCGTGATCATGGCGGATAGAGCGAAGCGTTCTAAAGTATGGATATACTTTACAAGGGTCAATGCCGACAATGCACGTTGCCACAAGTGCAACAAAACATTTGCCAGTAAGGGTGGCAATACGAGCAAATCAATTTATCAAAACATCTGTTGGCAAAACATGATATTAGTGTGCAGAAATGCGCGTATTCGACTGCCTTGCGCGCAGTGTTCCATCTGCATCCACTGCAGCCGTAACCGTAAGCCAAGATACGGAGTTGCCTAGGCTAATAACGAATTATTACAAATAGGCTAATAAACAAAACAATTGTTTAGCTACAAATACTACAATCTAAACTTTTTATAGATCGTCAAGCTGAGGCGTCAGCCACTATGTCCCAGGCCAGTGAGCCCAGGGCCACCACATCCTCCCTCTACCTCCCTCCACCACCCAAAGTCCTTTATCCCTAGCAGCTAGAGGAAGGATGACAGAGGATAGGGTGAACCAGTGTCACAGTTCTGTTAGCCTTTTGCATTTGTTGTTTATTATAAAAAGTCTATAATTCAGAGTCAGACACATTTAAAACATTGTTGCTGCTGTTGCTGAAGAAATTATATTAATTTATTATATTTATTTATAAAGTTATATAAAAGAACATTGCTGCTGCTGTTGCTGAAGAAATTATATTTATTTATAATACTTATTTATAAAGTTGTATTTATAAATAATAAAGCAATGTTGATTCTGTTCTTAATTAATTGTCTTTTTTTCTTGCAAAAAAAGAACCAAAAAGAACCGATAAGAGTATCGATAAAGTACCGAACCGTTAAGCAGTATCGATAAGAGTAGTAGTATCGATAAAATCCTAACGATACCCATCCCTACACACGACACACACACTGTACACGCTCACACACTAGCAGCCACTTTAACATGAGCACACACACACTCATGCTGCACACGCCCACACTTATGGCCACTAAGGAAAGGTCACTTTAAGAATAGTATAGTATAACTTGAGATTGTATAATATAGCATGTACAGAAAGACCCAGTGCCTCATCCGTAGCTAACAGTGTATTGCACTACCACAGGACCTAGCATGTCCTACCATGCTCTGTAAATAACTTATGTACAGACACCGATATGCCCTACTCTGTTTACTTGTTTATTGCACAATGTCGTTCTATTGGATTCTATTATATGTTATTACTATTGTATTATGCACATCGTTGCGGTCATAACCCCCCGCATTTCATTGTATACTCGTATGCCGTGACAAATAAAACTCTTGACTTGACTTGACATATGACTAATGAAAGAAACTTGAACTTGAACGTGAAACTTTGGGAGCCGCTGATTACATTTTGACGTTTCTGATCGAAAATGGAAGACAGATGGTGATGACGAATGAACTCCGTTCTATCCTCTTTCAAAACCTTAATCTAGATAGAAGAGCCTCTCTCTCGCCCCCTACTGGGCCAAACGCTTCTTTCATGACCGGAGCGATCAACAAGTTGATTATATTGGAGTTAGCTAATAAGATATTGAGACAAGTTGATATGAAACGAATATAAACTGGTGTGACACCATTGTTTGCTAAACTAATATAACGTTGTACTTTTTGATACAATTCTTGTGCTTTTTCTATTTCTTCTCTATTTCTAATGTCTTTATAGATTAACTATAGAGACCTGTCCATGTGCAGAATTCATACCGGTTCCACAACATTAACCCTTTCCCTACCACACTACAGAAGGTTAACCTTTCACTACCACACTACAGACGGTTAACCCTTTCACTACCACACGACAACATGTTAACCCTTTCACAACCACACTACATAAGGTTAACCCTTTCACTACCATTTACATTTAGTCATTTAGCTGACGCTTTTATCCAAAGTTCTGTACGACAAGTCATCAGGAAGGGCACAACTCTATCAGCTGAGTAACAATGTTCATCAAAGTTAACCATCTGTAGTGTGGTAGTGAAAGGTTAACCGTCTGTAGTGTGGTAGTGAAAGGTTAATCGTCTGTAGTGTGGTAGTGAAAGGTTAACCGTCTGTAGTGTGGTAGTGAAAGGTTAACCTTCTGTAGTGTGGTAGTGAAAGGTTAACCTTCTGTAGTGTGGCAGTGAAAGGTTAACCTTCTGTAGTGTGGTAGTGAAAGGTTAACCTTCTGTAGTGTGGTAGTGAACGGTTAACCTTCTGTAGTGTGGTAGTGAAAGGTTAACCTTCTGTAGTGTGGTAGTGAAAGGTTAACCGTCTGTAGTCTGGTAGTGAAAAGGTTAACCTTCTGTAGTGTGGTAGTGAACGGTTAACCTTCTGTAGTGTGGTAGTGAAATGTTAACCTTCTGTAGTGTGGTAGTGAAAGGTTAACCGTCTGTAGTGTGGTAGTGAAAAGGTTAACCGTCTGTAGTGTGGTAGTGAAAAGGTTAACCTTCTGTAGTGTGGTAGTGAAAGGTGAAAGCTATAACACTGAAGAAGGAATACATATTCCGAAACATGTTTGTTTCAGGCTGCCATTACATTTTGAACCTGAGAGTGCTGGTCTGGCTTTACTGCTTCTTTTATATTGATATAGGATGGAAACAAACCGAGAGCCGCCTTCTAAATGAGAATATACTGTACCAGTGATTGGACAGAGCAGGTCATCCAACCCCCCCCCCCCCCCCCGCCCTCCTCTCGGTATGAATGCTTGATTTATATCACGTCATGACAACCCTCATACTTCCTCTGAGACGTAGGAATTTAGGGGGGAAAGGTGCTGAAGGGAGTTTTCTTTCTTTTTTGCATTAATTGAAAACAGAAATATGGATAATGTGAAACATATACTGTACCTTAACCTGTCCAGAGGGTATCATCTTGCAGCCTCATACACTTCGTATAGACCTTCTAGACGTTGACGTCTCGTTCTCCTGTCTCCTCTCAGTTTCCATACACTTCATACTTCACAAGCCCCTTCAGGCAGGTACTGTACATGCCCCCATGCAGTAGAGGTATCACAGTGTTGCTAGATGGGAGTTGAGGACCGTATCTGAGCCGCTCAAAATGATTAACCCTTTCACTACCACACTGCCAAATGGTTAACCCTTTCACTGCGACGATACAGAAGGTTAACCCTTTCACTGCGACACGACAAAGGGTTAACCCTTTCACCACCACCCTACAGAAGGTTAACCCTTTCGCTACCACACTACAGACGGTTAACAACCGGCTGTAGTGTGGTAGTGAAGGGGTTAACCTTATGTAGTGTGGTAGTGAAAGGGTAACCTTCTGTAGTGTGCTAGTGAAGGGGTTAACCTTCTGTAGTGTGGTAGTGAAATGGTTAACCTTCTGTAGTGTGGTAGTGAAAGGGTTAACCTTCTGTAGTGTGGTAGTGAAAGGGTTAACCTTCTGTAGTGTGGTAGTGAAGGGGTTAACCTTCTGTAGTGTGGTAGTGAAAGGGTTAACCTTCTGTAGTGTGGTAGTGAAGGGGTTAACCTTCTGTAGTGTGGTAGTGAAATGGTTAACCTTCTGTAGTGTGGTAGTGAAAGGGTTAACCTTCTGTAGTGTGGTAGTGAAAGGGTTAACCTTCTGTAGTGTGGTAGTGAAGGGGTTAACCTTCTGTAGTGTGGTAGTGAAAGGGTTAACCTTCTGTAGTGTGGCAGTGAAGGGGTTAACCTTCTGTAGTGTGGTAGTGAAAGGGTTAACCTTCTGTAGTGTGGTAGTGAAGGGGTTAACCTTCTGTAGTGTGGTAGTGAAATGGTTAACCTTCTGTAGTGTGGTAGTGAAAGGGTTAACCTTCTGTAGTGTGGTAGTGAAGGGGTTAACCTTCTGTAGTGTGGTAGTGAAATGGTTAACCTTCTGTAGTGTGGTAGTGAAAGGGTTAACCTTCTGTAGTGTGGTAGTGAAAGGGTTAACCTTCTGTAGTGTGGTAGTGAAGGGGTTAACCTTCTGTGGTGTGGTAGTGAAATGGTTAACCTTCTGTAGTGTGGTAGTGAAAGGTTAACCTTCTGTAGTGTGGTAGTGAAAGGGTTAACCTTCTGTAGTGTGGTAGTGAAGGGGTTAACCTTCTGTAGTGTGGTAGTGAAAGGGTTAACCTTCTGAAGTGTGGTAGTGAAGGGGTTAACCTTCTGTAGTGTGGTAGTGAAAGGGTTAACCTTCTGTAGTGTGGTAGTGAAGGGGTTAACCTGTAGTGTGGTAGTGAAAGGTTAACCTTCTGTAGTGTGGTAGTGAAAGGGTTAACCTTCTGTAGTGTGGTAGTGAAGGGGTTAACCTTCTGTAGTGTGGTAGTGAAGGGGTTAACCTTCTGTAGTGTGGTAGTGAAAGGGTTAACCTTCTGTAGTGTGGTAGTGAAAGGAGGTTAACCTTCTGTAGTGTGGTAGTGAAAGGGTTAACCTTCTGTAGTGTGGTAGTGAAAGGGTTAACCTTCTGTAGTGTGGTAGTGAAGGGGTTAACCATCTGTAGTGTGGTAGTGAAGGGGTTAACCTTCTGTAGTGTGGTAGTGAAAGGGTTAACCTTCTGTAGTGTGGTAGTGAAAGGGTTAACCTTCTGTAGTGTGGCAGTGAAAGGGTTAACCTTCTGTAGTGTGGTAGTGAAAGGGTTAACCTTCTGTAGTGTGGCAGAGAAAGGGTTACCCTTCTGTAGTGTGGTAGTGAAGGGGTTAACCTTCTGTAGTGTGGTAGTGAAAGGTTAACCTGTAGTGTGGTAGTGAAGGGGTTAACCTTCTGTAGTGTGGTAGTGAAAGGGTTAACCTTCTGTAGTGTGGCAGAGAAAGGGTTAACCTTCTGTAGTGTGGTAGTGAAAGGGTTAACCTTCTGTAGTGTGGTAGTGAAGGGGTTAACCTTCTGTAGTGTGGTAGTGAAATGTTAACCTGTAGTGTGGTAGTGAAAGGTTAACCTTCTGTAGTGTGGTAGTGAAAGGGTTAACCTTCTGTAGTGTGGTAGTGAAGGGGTTAACCTTCTGTAGTGTGGTAGTGAAAGGGTTAACCTTCTGTAGTGTGGCAGAGAAAGGGTTAACCTTCTGTAGTGTGGTAGTGAAGGGGTTAACCTTCTGTAGTGTGGTAGTGAAAGGTTAACCTGTAGTGTGGTAGTGAAAGGTTAACCTTCTGTAGTGTGGTAGTGAAAGGGTTAACCTTCTGTAGTGTGGTAGTGAAGGGGTTAACCTTCTGTAGTGTGGTAGTGAAGGGGTTAACCTTCTGTAGTGTGGTAGTGAAAGGGTTAACCTTCTGTAGTGTGGTAGTGAAAGGAGGTTAACCTTCTGTAGTGTGGTAGTGAAAGGGTTAACCTTCTGTAGTGTGGTAGTGAAAGGGTTAACCTTCTGTAGTGTGGTAGTGAAGGGGTTAACCGTCTGTAGTGTGGTAGTGAAGGGGTTAACCTTCTGTAGTGTGGTAGTGAAAGGGTTAACCTTCTGTAGTGTGGTAGTGAAGGGGTTAACCTTCTGTAGTGTGGCAGTGAAAGGGTTAACCTTCTGTAGTGTGGTAGTGAAAGGGTTAACCTTCTGTAGTGTGGCAGAGAAAGGGTTAACCTTCTGTAGTGTGGTAGTGAAGGGGTTAACCTTCTGTAGTGTGGTAGTGAAAGGTTAACCTGTAGTGTGGTAGTGAAGGGGTTAACCTTCTGTAGTGTGGTAGTGAAAGGGTTAACCTTCTGTAGTGTGGCAGAGAAAGGGTTAACCTTCTGTAGTGTGGTAGTGAAAGGGTTAACCTTCTGTAGTGTGGTAGTGAAGGGGTTAACCTTCTGTAGTGTGGTAGTGAAATGTTAACCTTCTGTAGTGTGGTAGTGAAAGGGTTAACCTTCTGTAGTGTGGTAGTGAAGGGGTTAACATTCTGTAGTGTGGTAGTGAAGGGGTTAACCTTCTGTAGTGTGGTAGTGAAAGGGTTAACCTTCTGTAGTGTGGTAGTGAAAGGGTTAACCTTCTGTAGTGTGGTAGTGAAGGGGTTAACCTTCTGTAGTGTGGTAGTGAAAGGGTTAACCTTCTGTAGTGTGGTAGTGAAAGGGTTAACCTTCTGTAGTGTGGCAGTGAAAGGGTTAACCTTCTGTAGTGTGGTAGTGAAATGGTTAACCTTCTGTAGTGTGGTAATGAAATGGTTAACCTTCTGTAGTGTGGTAGTGAAAGGGTTAACCTTCTGTAGTGTGGTAGTGAAATGGTTAACCTTCTGTAGTGTGGTAGTGAAGGGGTTAACCTTCTGTAGTGTGGTAGTGAAGGGGTTAACCTTCTGTAGTGTGGTAGTGAAAGGTTAACCTTCTGTAGTGTGGTAGTGAAAGGAGGTTAACCTTCTGTAGTGTGGTAGTGAAAGGGTTAACCTTCTGTAGTGTGGTAGTGAAAGGAGGTTAACCTTCTGTAGTGTGGTAGTGAAATGTTAACCTTCTGTAGTGTGGTAGTGAAAGGGTTAACCTTCTGTAGTGTGGTAGTGAAAGGAGGTTAACCTTCTGTAGTGTCGTAGTGAAAGGGTTAACCTTCTGTAGTGTGGTAGTGAAAGGTTAACCTTCTGTAGTGTGGTAGTGAAATGTTAACCGTCTGTAGTGTGGTAGTGAAAGGGTTAACATTCTGTAGTGTGGTAGTGAAGGGGTTAACCTTCTGTAGTGTGGTAGTGAAAGGGTTAACCTTCTGTAGTGTGGTAGTGAAAGGGTTAACCTTCTGTAGTGTGGTAGTGAAAGGTTAACCTTCTGTAGTGTGGTAGTGAAGGGGTTAACCTTCTGTAGTGTGGTAGTGAAAGGGTTAACCTTCTGTAGTGTGGTAGTGAAAGGGTTAACCTTCTGTAGTGTGGTAGTGAAAGGGTTAACCTTATGTAGTGTGGTAGTGAAATGGTTAACCTTCTGTAGTGTGGTAGTGAAGGGGTTAACCTTCTGTAGTGTGGTAGTGAAGGGGTTAACCTTCTGTAGTGTGGTAGTGAAAGGGTTAACCTTCTGTAGTGTGGTAGTGAAAGGGTTAACCTTCTGTAGTGTGGCAGTGAAAGGGTTAACCTTCTGTAGTGTGGTAGTGAAATGGTTAACCTTCTGTAGTGTGGTAGTGAAATGGTTAACCTTCTGTAGTGTGGTAGTGAAAGGGTTAACCTTCTGTAGTGTGGTAGTGAAATGGTTAACCTTCTGTAGTGTGGTAGTGAATGGGTTAACCTTCTGTAGTGTGGTAGTGAAGGGGTTAACCTTCTGTAGTGTGGTAGTGAAAGGGTTAACCTTCTGTAGTGTGGTAGTGAAAGGGTTAACCTTCTGTAGTGTGGTAGTGAAAGGGTTAACCTTCTGTAGCGTGGTAGTGAAAAGGTTAACCTTCTGTAGTGTGGCAGTGAAAGGGTTACGGTCCCACAAGTTCAGTCTGAACAGGCAGCCTTTTGTTTTGATGCACCGGCTTCCTAGAATGATCTTCAGCTCAACAATCAATACCCAACCAACCCCTATAGACTGTATATACTGTACACACCATACACCTCCCTGCCTCAGCATGTAGCTGCTTCTCATTTGATCTCTCTTTCTCAGTTTGTCTTCTGTCTTTTGTCCTATTTACTTTTATTTATTTTCCCTTTTATATGTGTTCCAATTTGTGATACGAAAACCATAGAAACCTGACCTCCCTTCACTCTCCAATACTGAAGAAGAAGAAGGAGAAGAAGAAGAAGAAGAAGAAGAAGAAGAAGAAGAAGAAGAAGAAGAAGAAGAAGAAGAAGAAGAAGAAGAAGAAGAAGAAGAAGAAGAAGAAGAAAGAAGAAGAAGAAGAAGAAGAAGAAGAAGAAGGAGAAGAAGAAGAAGAAGAAGAAGAAGAAGAAGAAGAAGAAGAAGAAGAAGAAGAAGAAGAAGAAGAAGAAGAAGAAGAAGAAGAAGGAGAAGAAAGAAGAAGAAGAAGAAGAAGAAGAAGAAGAAGAAGAAGAAGAAGAAGAAGAGAAGAAGAAGAAGAGAAGAAGAAGAAGAAGAAGAAGAAGAAGAAGAAGAAGAAGAAGAAGAAGAAGGAGAAGAAGAAGAAGAAGAAGAAGAAGAAGAAGAAGAAAGAAGAAGAAGAAGAAGAAGAAGAAGAAGAAGAAGAAGAAGAAGAAGAAGAAAGAAGAAGAAGAAGAAGAAGAAGAAGAAGAGGAAGTAGAAGAAGAAGAAGAAGAAGAAGTAGAAGAAGAAGTAGAAGAAGCGGAATGTTTTCCAGTCTGGCTCTTGAAGGATGCAGATCACAAATACAGACGTTCAAAGTCCTTCTCTTCCATCACTCTTCTCAGCAGTGTGTGATTTTATCGAGTATTTATCATTTGTATGGCAAGACCCCGGCGTTCATGCCTTGGCTCCTGCTCTGGTCGCACATGATACTAAGACATGATGCTCTGCTATGATACTAAGACATGATGCTCTGCTAGTGGCCCTGGGGCCTGTCACTCACTGCCTTTCTGATGTCTCCTTTATTCAATATCTATTTATTTAATACCGCTGGCCAGTATGACTCACTACTGTACCATAGTGTCTTTATACCTGTATCACTGACTGTACATAATAATAGTACAACACTGTACATATGATTAGCACTATACTCAGTACTAGTACTCATTTATATATTTTATACCCAGTTTAATCACCTGTATATTGCTGTTGCACTTTACCGTTACATTTGCACTCTGGCTGGATGCCATACTTGTGCTGTATGATTGATGACAATACATTTGAATCGAAATCGAAATCGAAATCGAAATCGAAATCTCTGGTTAGGCTCACTCACTAAAAACAAACAAACAAAAAACAAAAAAAAATCACAAGACCGTAGGTCTGGTCTGGGAACAGAGCCTGTGGAGAACCATCCAGCAGGTCTTTAACACGGGGCACTTTACCAATAAACAACACAAGCTCACACATAATCCAAACGCTCTAAGCAGTTCTGCACACATTCACTCAGTTTGACAGCGATTGAGAGTAAGTGAGTTTGAATGGAGCCACCAGTGATGTTGTCATCGTGGGACATTGCGACCTTGTGTTGTGCTACAGCTCCGTGAAACGATCAGGTAGCAGTCGGTCCCTGGGAGACATGGCGCTGCTATATTGTCATCGACGTCATTTCACGGAGCTGTAATTAACACAAGGATTCAATGTCCCCGATGACACCGCATTCAAACTCACTTAGTCTCAATAGCGGTCAAACTAAATGAATGTGTTGCAGAACTGCTTTTAGAGTTTTTTTGGTGAAGTGCCCCTTTAAAGGAACAGGCCAACTTTTTGGGGAAATTAGCTTATTTTCCATCTACCCTGGAGTTAGACAAGAAGATACATACCTCTTTCAGTAGAGCCTATAACGTTAGTCACATTGGATTTGTTGTTGACGTTAGAAAGGTGCACAGGTGACGTGAAATCACTGCGCCCAGACAGCAGTGATTTGGCAAAAGAAAATTCCGAGTATATATCTGCTTAGAAAACGATGTCTAATTAAATAGTTTGATTTCTACACGTGGTAAATACACAGGTCACAACATGTTTACAGGAACGTTTTTTGGAGTTGTATTTTGAGTGTATTTGGAGTGAGTGAGTGAGTTGAGTCTTGGGAATTAGGGGCTACCCTGGCACACCTACTTCCAGTGAATGACGCTAAGCTAGGCTAACGGTGCGGCTGTTCCCTAAGCCTAATGCACGCACAGAGAAGAAAAAGGTGGTATGTATCTTCTATCTAGTCTAACTCCAGGGTAGATGGAAAATAAGCTAATTTCCCAAAAAGTTGGCCCGTTCCTTTAAGTATGAGCGCATGGAACGGACTCGGCGCTGCTCAGTAAATCAGCCCCAGAACGCGGCCCTGGGCGCTGCTCTGTGTCGGTGAGGGTGCTGCTGCCAGCAAGGTGCTCCTTTTTAAAGAGGGATGGGAAGCGTCCAGCATGACAGTGTTTTCTCCACTGCCCCCCCCCCCCCCCCCCTCCCATAAACAACACGTGAAGTCGTCTATCTGGATGTCGACGCCTGGATCTGGATGTCAACTTTCGTAGTTTTTTCTTTGCAGTTTGCATACCGCGCTGTGTATTTTAATTTCAAGCCGTTACTTAACACTCGAAAAGGCAACTGAGGTTCCCCTGGTTTACAGTCACGCTGAGTGTGCGTGCGGAAATGAAACAGCATAGAAGATCACACGGCGTAGCGAAAGAGGCAAAGGATAACAAATCAATTAAAACACGTACAACTTGAGTTGAGACTGACAAAGGTTGGACGGAGATCAAGGTTTTAAACTCTGCAACAGAGGGGGAGAATCTCAAGCTTTAAGGACGTTGGAGTTCATTCCATGAGCTAGAGGGGCATCGCAGCAACATGCAGATTCACCCTGTTCTGAGTCAACTCTGCAGATTCACCCTGTTCTGAGTCAACTCTGCAGATTCACCCTGTTCTGAGTCGACTCTGCAGATTCACCCTGTTCTGAGTCGACTCTGCAGATTTACCCTGTTCTGAGTCAACTCTGCAGATTCACCCTGTTCTGAGTCAACTCTGCAGATTCACCCTGTTCTGAGTCAACTCTGCAGATTCACCCTGTTCTGAGTCAACTCTGCAGATTCACCCTGTTCTGAGTCGACTCTGCAGATTCACCCTGTTCTGAGTCGACTCTGCAGATTCACCCTGTTCTGAGTCAACTCTGCAGATTCACCCTGTTCTGAGTCAACTCTGCAGATTCTTCTGAGTCAACTCTGCAGATTCACCCTGTTCTGAGTCAACTCGAGGGGACCTTAAGTACCAGCCGGTCACTAGAACGTGAACACACTGTGAAAGACACACAGACACCCACTGAAAGACACACACACTGTGTAAGACAATGTGAAAGACACACGCACACACACACACACACACACACACACACACACACACACACACACACACACACACACACACACACACACACACACAGACACACACTGAAAGACACACACTGTGTAAGACACTGTGAAAGACACACACACACACACACACACACACACACACACACACACACACACAGACACACACTGAAAGACACACACTGTGTAAGACACTGTGAAAGACACACACACACACACACACACAGACACACACTGAAAGACACACACACTGTGTAAGACACTGTGAAAGACACACACACACAGACACACACACACACACACACACACACACACACACACACACACACACACACACACAGACACACACTGAAAGACACACACTGTGTAAGACACTGTGAAAGACACACACACACACACAGGCACACACACTGTAAGACACTGTGAAAGACACACACACACACAGACACACACACACACAGACACACACTAAAAGACACAGACAATGTGAAAGACACTGTGAAAGACACACACAGACACACACTGAAAGACACACACACTGTGTAAGACACTGTGAAAGACACACACACACACACACACACACACACACACACACAGACACACACTGAAAGACACACACACTGTGTAAGACACTGTGAAAGACACACACACAGACACACACTAAAAGACACACACTGTGAAAGACACACACAGACACACAAGACACAGACACTGTGAAAGACACACACACAGACACACACTGAAAGACACACACACTGTGAAAGACACACTGAAAGACACACACACTGTGAAAGACACTGTGAAGGACACACACAGACACACACACTGAAAGACACACACACTGAAAGACACTCACACTGTGAAAGAAACACACACTGAAAGAGACACACACTGTGCAAGACACACACACGCGCACACACACAAAGACACACACTGAAAGACACATTACCGCTGCACACTAAATTTGTAACCACACAAAAAACTGTACCCAGGTGTAAATCAATAGACCAAAACGACCGGTCACCATCAATAACTATTGATTGCACAACAACTTCTTGCCAATGTACTATCTATTTTTAGACGTTTGTTCGCATTGCAGACAGACACACAGGATTCATCCTCCTCCATGAATTACAGTGTCTGAAAACATCACGTCGTCGTAGTCGAGTACAGACGTCTTCTGGCCGTCGTGGCAGGCGGCCAGGTGGAGTCGGGGGCGGGGCCAGGTGGAGGCGGGGGCGGGGCCAGGTGGAGTCGGGGGCGGGGTGGTGTGGTGGTGGTTTGAACATCCTTATCTATCACACGCAGAGGGCAAACAGACACGAGCGCTCTGAGCTTAGAGAAAAGAACAGCGGTTCAAACGAGACACAGCGGCGTCTTACCGATACGAGCACGACCCAACATCCTCCCACTGTTCACGAGGGGTTAGAGAGGTTTTCATTGATGATGGCAAATGGCACCGTGACACCGTATTTTGCCATTAGAAGTGTATGGAGAGGGGGCGCCCTCGTGGCGCATACCATAGTGCCTCGCGCACCTACGCGGCCGACCCGGGTTCGATCCCAGCTCCCGTCGTTATTTGTCGCATGTCCTCCCCACCTCTCCTCTGTCGGTCCTGCGTGACCAATAAAGCTGTAAAAATGCTAAAAAATTATAAAAAAAATAAAATAAAAGAAGTGTATGGAGAGAACACATGCAGCTGCACATGCTCAGTGAAGAATCTAGGACACCTGGACATGATGCAGCAAGCACATAAACCATGACACCTGGACATAGCCTGGTACAACAACTACATAAAACACACACACACACACACACACACACACACACACACACACACAGCTGGCAGACACAGCGACACAAAACCACCCAACCTTAATTGTACACCTGACACAAAAACTATACATTACCCGGTAAACAACTATATTGAAATAGGCAGTACTGCAGTCAGCAACTGTAAATTTGCTTATGTGGTAAACATTGACTGTATTTCATAACTAATATGTGTGAATAATTAGAGAATCATAATGTAAAAGCAGGCCTCAGCCAAAGGTGATATTATTGGAGTTACAAGAGACAGACATTCCAAACCAACCCCCACTCTAACAGATGTAATCAGTGGAGAACAAAGACTGTATGTAAATATAAGTCACACCCAGCGCCTACCAGAATACAGGCAGAGAAACACAGACCAAACTGGCTTTTGCTAAGAGTTCATGGAAACTAATTCACAAACAAGTTATCTATTAATCAACTGTTTAGTATCAAAATGTAAGCCAAGAGTAAAACTGTAATAATACTGGAAGAGTGTGATTCATAATCCACTAGAGATATTTGGGTAAAATGTTTAACTAGGAGATGTCTCTGTGGAAGAAAGAAAGGGGGGGTAAAAAGCAGACCCCTCTGTTTACTGAAGGCCGACACCCACACAGGAGATCGATTTGGGGACAGCCCCCACAGAAGAACCAACCGGATTGGACCAAACGTATTATTAAAATGTGCTACTATTGGTGGGAAATTATAGTATTTAAGACTAAACATAGTGTTAAGTCAGGAGCCCAGACACCCCGTCTGCGGCTCCCCGCTCCCAACCCAGAGAATGCTGTCTGCTGATTTTTCATGTGAGTAAGCTGGATGGAGTAGTCACTGTTTGTGATATATAGATGTAGATGCTTATCTTAGAAACCAGGCTTACTCATGTGTAAAATGCTTACAGTAGATTCTCTATTTTTCATTGATGTTAACATGACTGTTGTATGTAATCCTTTGTACAGACATATGTTAATGTGCTCTGAATAATCCTTGTATGAGAAAGCAAACTTCTAATTCACTCTGAGCCCCAGAGGCAAATAAATGGGTTTGAACTATAGTTCCCTTTTTGTCTGGCTGCACAAGCTTATTTCTCATCTGACTAAGTCAGGTGAGGAGATCATTTGAATCATTGATGACCTTCTTTCCTCCTTCCAGATAGCAATCGCATTGTACTGTAAAATAACCTTAGATATTGAGTAAGAATATACCACACTTACTTTTGTTGGTTACAGACAGCGACACTTATTTCATTATAGTCCAACGACTCAGTCAGTCTCTACAGGAGAGGATTAACATCGTGAACATGTTTGTCTCACACAGTTACGCTGGGGAGCAGAGTTCGGTCTGTATGTCCCCACTGATACACAGATGGCAGATTATACCGGTTGACAGTTGAAAAAGTCTCTCTGCTTGTCATGGGTTGGGTGATGAGGTATATATAGGAGGCGATTCATGTTGGGAGTCATGTCTGTGGCATCGTGTGTCCAATGTTCTGCATCTTCCACAGCGGCTGAGAACTGAGTGCTGGCTGGCTGGCTGGCTGGCTGTACGTCTGGTTAACTACTCTTGTTGAGGAGAAACAGGAAGCAGGTGTTGAGAATGATGACTTTGTTTGGCATTGATTTAACCTTAACCTACATTAAAGTCAGCGGAGCTAGCGGGAGGCTTCCGTTCCTCTGTGCATAATCAATGCATGTGGTGTTGTAAGGTTGCATTAAAGAGGAGAAATGCACTGCCACTCATTTACATTCACTTTTACATTTAGTCATTTAGCTGACATTTTTGTCATTTGTCATTTAGCTTTTATCCAAAGCACCAGAGTCTGGCATCAAGCAGAGCATGGTACGCTGGTGTTCTGACGTCATGACCCTTCCTTCTTAGTTTCCCTGATGTTGACAAGGCAGGCTGGGGGGGAGGGAGGCTGTTAACAGAATTCGGCTATAGGGCGACAATAATGTGGTCAAGAGGCATGGTTTCTATCTTGAGCCTTAACTGGCGTGGTTTATTTATTCACGTGAAGAGCAGCAGTAACATACACAGGTCTCCTCTCTCTGAGAGGCTTGGGGGGAGAGAAAGAAGTGGGAGGAGACATGTCTATTTATACTCGCCACCTGGTAGTACTCCTGAGTGTCTCCGCCTAGAGCGCCCTCTAGTGGAAACAGCTATATATGCAGATAGACAGTTACTAGTGTAAACAGTTATATATATATGCAGTTAGACAGTTACTAACAATCCTACACAGAACCTCTGCCTTCAACAGGGGCTCAACATTCCAACACCCTCAGGCAGACTGTGAGCTGAGGATTAAGGGAAGTTAATTGTGTTAACACTGTCTTAATTACTGTTGTTTTTAGAGCACAAACTGTGAGGCAACACGAGCCGCCGCACCACAAGAGAGAGCGCCGTGCGACTGCGTCCCAAAGGACCGTCAGGCGCGAGGCCAGACAACATGTAAACAAAACATAAATAGTACCAGAAATCCCATCGCCAGTGGACGGACCCAGGCCTCACGCATCAAAGCAACACTACGAACATCTGGGAAGGACATTGAAATATCCACAAAAAAAATAACAAGTATGTGATATATTTGACCTTCAGCGCTGCTGAATAAATTACTTATTTATGTCTCCCTGAAGTATTGCTACTTCTACTCCTTTTCCGCTACGCTCCACCTCACCTCGGAGCAGCATTTCAATATGTTCTGGACTTCTTGACGTTTTAATCCCCCTCCTTCCGCGAGGGATTCGGGATAAACACGGAGCCCGACTGTGTTTTCTATCAAGTCCAAACACGAACTTCAGTCATCGCCAATTATCTGCCGCACACTAAGATCACTGGGACGCTAGATAGAGTCCAACGTTCCAATCGACAGTGTGATCGTTCATCCTAACCAGGCTACTGACTTGTGACTATTCTGTGATCCCTGAGGCTATTTTCTGAACAGTTATATATGTCTATCTATCTGTCTATCTGTCTATCTATCTATCTATCTATCTATCTATCTATCTATCTATCTATCTATCTATCTATCTATCTATCTATCTATCTATCTATCTATCTATCTATCTATCTATCTATCTATCTATCTATCTATCTATCTATCTATCTATCTATCTATCTATCTATCTATCTATCCATCTATCTATCTATCTATCTATCTATCTATCTATCTATCTATCTATCTATCTATCTATCTATCTATCTATCTATCTATCTATCTATCTATCTATCTATCTATCTATCTATCTATCTATCTATCTATCTATCTATCTATCTATCTATCTATCTATCTATCTATCTATCTATCTATCTATCTATCTATCTATCTATCTATCTATCTATCTATCTATCTATCTATCTATCTATCTATCTATCTATCTATCTATCTATCTATCTATCTATCTATCTATCTATCTATCTATCTATCTATCTATCTATCTATCTATCTATCTATCTATCTATCTATCTATCTATCTATCTATCTATCTATCTATCTATCTATCTATCTATCTATCTATCTATCTATCTATCTATCTATCTATCTATCTATCTATCTATCTATCTATCTATCTATCCTGGTAGCGTAATTAATTTACTGCCCAACCCCCCCCCCCCCCCCCTTACATCGCCCTCCCCATCAGTACAGTCAATGGACAGATTAATTTTTTTTTTTTTTTTACGTTTTTTTCCCCCGGCATTTTATTGCTTTATTTTGGATACAAGTCCGGCAGAGAGGAAGGATGGGAGAGAGATATGGGGGAAGACATTCGGCAAAGGTCGCCGGGTCCGGGAGTCGAACCTATCTATCTATCTATCTATCTATCACTCTAGAGTATCTAGAGTCTAGACTAGTCTGTCTGTCTGTCTGTCTGTCTGTCTGTCTGTCTGTCTGTCTGTCTGTCTGTCTGTCTGTCTGTCTGTCTGTCTGTCTGTCTGTCTGTCTGTCTGTCTGCCTGTCTGTCTGTCTGTCTGTCTGCCTGTCTGTCTGTCTGTCTGTCTGTCTGTCTGTCTGTCTGTCTGTCTGTCTGTCTGTCTGTCTGTCTGTCTGTCTGCCTGTCTGTCTGTCTGTCTGTCTGTCTGTCTGTCTGTCTGTCTGTCTGTCTGTCTGTCTGTCTGTCTGTCTGTCTGTCTGTCTGTCTGTCTGTCTGTCTGTCTGTCTGTTTATCTCCATGATCCATCCATCCAGCTCCTAGACGCAGCCCAGCTGTGCTGCCAGTGGAGCTGGGTTTAGGGTTTCATTGCACAATGATACGATTTCCAGGTCAGGCCATTTGGTT
>NC_140177.1:6619765-6655963 GCF_963971535.1 Notolepis coatsorum
CTCTCCACTGTTCAAAATGCACTAACATTGGAGTTATGCACAGACATTTATCACGGCTTCCGGTTTGAGAAATGTCTGCAATCCGCTACTGAAACTAATCCTCCTCAAAGCGGTTTTGCTTCTGGCTTTTCGACACGTCTCGTTTTTAACGTTTAGGAAAAAGCTGAGGACGGAGGAGAGACACGCAAGGCCCGCACATCGATCCCTTCAACACGTATAGAGTTCACAGACTTATGAACTGATGCTGCGATTTATTTGACTATGTGAAGCACATTGGCTGAGGATGTTGAGAAACGTCCTGCATCCCGTCTCGTTACTTTTCTCAGAAATGGTCAAGTTGTCAAAAAAAACACAGTATTTTTACTGATCATATAGTTTACATAAGAGAAAAACACGACCACATGAGCAGACAAGCTACGTCAGGCCATCTACTCTACTGGCACCTAAACCCAGAACAAATCTACTAATATCTTCTGTGACTTACAGAGCTATCATGGAATGGAACTCATTGCCGAGCTACTTCGCTGAAATAGAATCCAAAACCACTTTCAAGAAAAAATGTAAATACCATCTACTAACGAGCATGCACTGAGCCCTTATGGAACAGCGGTGAGAACCAATGGACTGTTAATTGTATTTATGTTGATGGCAGTGAGTGCTGCTCAGGAAGCACTATTTATTTGATTTTAATTATTTGATTTTAATACTTTTTACTAATAAATATCTTGTACAATATCATCCTTAACTGAGGATGAGATTGTTAGTGATGTTGATAATGATGTAATGTATTGAATATTGTTGTAATTGTTGTAAGTGCCGGAGCCGAGGAAGAATAGCTTTTGTCAAGTGCAAAAGCTAATGGGGAATCCTAAATAAACATAAACATAAACACCATGATTATAAATTGGCATCGTAACTCCTCCTCTGTTGTTCGTTAATTTGCTGCACTTTGAGCCACTTTGTTCAAGCTGGTCTCTGTGTCTCTCCATCTCTCCAGGTGTGTGTGTGTGTGTGTGTGTGTGTGCGCGTGTGTGTGTGTGTGTGTGTGTGTGTGGTGTGTGTGTGTGCGTGTGTGTGTGTGTGTGTGTGTGTATGTGTGTGTGTGTGTGTGTGTGTGCGTGTGCGTGTGTGTGTGTTGTGTGTGTGTGTGTGTGTGTGTGTGTGTGTGTGTGTGAGTGTGTGTGTGTGTGTGTGTGTGTGTGTGTGTATGTGTGTGCGCGTGTGTGTGTGTGTGTGTGCGCGTGTGTGTGTGTGTGTGTTTGTGTGTGTGTGTGTGTGTGCGTGTGCGTGTGCGTGTGTGTGTGTGTGTGTGTGTGTGTGTGTGTGTGTGTGTGTGTGTGTGTGTTGTGTGTGTGTGTGTGTGTGTGTATGTGTGTGCGCAGTGTGTGTGTGTGTGTTGTGTGTGTGTGTGCGCGCGCGTGTGTGTGTGTGTGTGTGTGTGTGTGTTTTTGCACCTGTCACTGCAGGCTTCGTGTGTGAGAAGGAGAGGGAGGACACAGAGAGAAAGATGGTGGCTCGCTTGGTGGAACTCGTTTGGCGCGATCTGTTGTTGTGAATGTACAGTGTAATGACGTTTAAAAGTCTAGACGACCCCCAAAAAAGGATGTTTTTCGTTAAGTTGTTTGCTTTTCAGAAACTTTTTTATTCATATTTCTCAAAGGGTTTCTGTCCGGTCAGCCAGTAGAGTCTCCTCCTCGTCTGTCGACGTGACGTAGAAGAGAGAGTCTCGTGCTTCAGACGAGGCAGAGCTCAGCGGACGTACACTCTCTCTCTCTCAGACCTCCACATTTGAGTTCAAATATATATATTTTTTATGATATATATGTAACGGATGGTATCGTGAAGTGCAGTCACGAAGTGACTGGGGTGAGTAGCGGCGCTCTATGGGTTAAACTCACTCTCACATCCTCAAAGACACATAGACACGTTACAAAGCAGTGAGTTCACCTCTTGGTATAGCGGTCTGTGTTGTTGCTAGGGCTGTCCCCGACTAAGGATTATTTGGATGGTCGACTATGATTGGCCCAAATTTGTCGTTAGTCGACTATTGGTCGACTAAAAAAAATATATAATATATTTTTTATCATTCCATTTGGGCTGTGGGGGGTGCTTAATGTCTGAAGGAGTCGACTGAAGGCTTCTTGTCGTCTGCAAAAGCATGCAATTGGTCCACTGATGGATACATCTTGATATTTGTCTAGTCTAGTGTGTTCATTAGATGGTGAAATCCTCTTTCAGTGCCTCTGTGCCTGTTTTCGTAGGCAGTTAGCCTCTCCAGTATGCGTGCCATTAGCGTTAGCCACGCTTCTAGGCCTCTTTTCTTTTGGAAAAAATAATAATAAAAGAAATAATAATAATTATAAATATATATATATTTTTTTATTATATTTGACTAAGAAGTTGGCCAGTTCGACTACGGCTCCTTTCGACTGACTAATCGACTAATAGGGGTCAGCCCTAGTTGTTGCCCGTGGCGTGGCAGACCCGTGTTCGAAACTCCCTCGGGGGAATCGAAGTTTGAGGTGACGTTGTCACAACCATTACATATATATATATATATATATATATATATATATTAGTGCTGTCAGGCGATTAAAATTTTTAATCTAATTAATTACAGGTTTTGTAATTAATTAATCTAATTAATCGCATTTTAATCGCATATTTATATTTCATATTCATATAAATATTTAAAATTCAAGGACATTACATTATTGTGGCAGGTGACTGATCAATTAAATACACCAAGAAGAATGCTTTAGAAATCAATTTTATTAAATAAATAAAATAAATAAAATGAAAACATAGCTCTCAATAAGGTAACATTTGTTGCTGATACAGCTAACAGTTTACACTAAGCTACAGTATCCTCAAATCAGGGTCTACTGCAGGGTCTACTGCAGGATCTAGTGCAGGGTCTACTACAGGGTCTACTGTATGCATGACATCTATTCCTCAGCTTGTTTACATTGTCTGAGTGTAAGGCTGCCCTCTTCTTTTGGACTATGTGACCTGCAAGTGAAGAATGCTTTAGAAATCAATTCTATTAAATTGAATAAATAAATAAATAAAATGAATGAAAACATACCTCTCAATAAGGTAACATTTGTTGCCGATACAGCCAATAACAGTTTACACTAAGCTACAGTATCCTCAAAAATCAGGGTCTAGTGCAGGGTTTACTACAGGGTCTACTGTATGCATGACATCTATTCCTTGAGCCAATTGCTAAGACAAACAAGCTTCAGCTTGTTTACATTGTCTGTGTGTAAGGCTGCCCTCTTCTTTTGGACTATGTGACCTGCAAGTGAAGAATGCTTTAGAAATCAATTTTATTAAATTGAATAAAATAAAATGAATGAAAACATACCTCTCAATAAGGTAACATTTGTTGCTGATACAGCCAATAACAGTTTACACTAAGCTACAGTATCCTCAAAAATCAAAACAGCCCACAGCAAGCTAGTGTCTGGGGGCATGACTACAGGGTCTAGTACAGTGTCTACTACAGTGTCTGGGGGCATGACTACAGGGTCTAGTACAGTGTCTACTACAGTGTCTGGGGGCATGACTACAGGGTCTAGTACAGTGTCTACTACAGTGTCTGGGGGCATGACTACAGGGTCTACTACAGTGTCTGGGGGCATGACTACAGGGTCTACTACAGTGTCTGGGGGCATGACTACAGGGTCTACTACAGTTTCTGGGGGCATGACTACAGGGTCTACTACAGGGTCTGGGGCATGACTGCAGGGTCTAGTGCAGGGTCTAGTGCAGGGTCTACTGTATGCATGACAAATCTATTCCTTGAGCCAATTGCTAAGACAAACAAGCTTGTTTACATTGTCTGAGAGTAAGGCTGCCCTCTTCTTTTGGACTATGTGACCTGCAAGTGAAAATAGCCTCTCACATGGCACAGAGGTAGCAGGAGTAGCCAGATATTTGCGAGCAAGAGGAGACAGCTGTCCATAGGCTTTTGCGTGAGCTGCCCACCACTCCAGTGGACAGTCATTCATTCCGATGCTGGGCTCAGCTTTGTAGAGGTCTAATTGTCCTGACAGTACCCTGACTTCATCTGAATCAGAGTCTGAAGACAGCAGGAGGAGGGTCCTCTTCGCTGGTGGCTCGTCCTCTGTGGCTTGTGGAGCAGCTTTGTCTGCTTCTGGTCCTGGCAGCATCTCTTTAAGCCAGGTCCACACCTAATAAGAGGGACAATTAATTAGTTGCATAGGACTTTTCATGACAGCCTAAGGACTTAACACTGGTCTTCTCATTCACACACACACCTCATCCCTCTCGTCCTTTGGTACGCTCTTCAAGTCCTTGAATCGCGGGTCGAGGGCTGTAGCCAGCTTCAGCCATCTGTTGTTGAGGGTCGCTTTGCGTGCGTCCAGGTCCTTCGTGAAGCTGGCCTTGAACTTTACCATGTAGCCCGGATCCTCCTCGTTGAGGTCCATGATGCGGTTTAGGTGGCAGAGTGCGGGGAGCACCACAGAGCATGAGACGTAGGTTTCCCCTCCAAGGAGCTCAGTCACATACCTGCAGTGAAACAAGAGAGCGAGAGAGAAAGAGGTGAAGGTGTGTGTATGAGAGGGAGATAGGTGTGTGTATGGGGGAGAGAGGGGGGGTGAGGTGTGTGTATGGGAGAGAGATAGGTGTGTGTATGGGGGAGAGAGGGGGGGGGGGGGTGAGGTGTGTGTATGGGAGAGAGAGGGGTGAGGTGTGTGTATGGGGGAGAGAGGGGGGGGGTGAGGTGTGTGTATGGGAGAGAGATATGTGTGTGTATGGGGGAGAGAGGGGGGGGTGAGGTGTGTGTATGGGAGAGATAGGTGTGTGTATGGGGGAGAGAGGGGGGGGGTGAGGTGTGTGTATGGGAGAGAGATAGGTGTGTGTATGGGGGAGAGAGGGGGGGTGAGGTGTGTGTATGGGAGAGATAGGTGTGTGTATGGGGGAGAGAGGGGGGGGTGAGGTGTGTGTATGGGAGAGAGATAGGTGTGTGTATGGGGGAGATTGGGGGGTGAGGTGTGTGTATGGGAGAGAGAGAGTGGGGTGTGAGGTGTGTGTATGGGGGAGAGAGAGAGAGGAGGGGGGTGTATGGGGGGAGAGAGAGAGGGAGAGACACTTACCTGCAGGGCTCAAGTACAAGCTCCAGCTTCTTCAGTTTGTCACACTCTGTGGGGGTCAGCATGGACAGCTTGTGGTTCTGTTGGGCCAAAGTGGCAGTCACAGCCTCCTGGTTCCTCAGGTACCGTGAGATCATGGCCAGTGTCGAATTCCACCTTCCAATTCAATAAAATAACTATTAGTCCCACTGGGGGTTGTTAATGCAGCATGATGCAATTGTACAGAACACAAAGAAATAAACACACACACACACTAAATTTACCCTAAGCATACAACAGGTAGTTAAACAGTCTCACCTTGTGGATACATCTTGTATCATGGGCTCTTTTGCTTGTCCGAGGGCAGTCTGCTGCAGCTGCAGTTCTTCTGTACTGGCGTGGTTCACGCTGTTGGTTAGTTTGTCTGTGGTGGATTTACTCAACCGTTTGCCTAACGGTAATTCTCCAAGAGTGGTTTGACGAAGCGTGCGAGTTGCTCTGGAGCTAACGTTAGCTACACTGGAGCTGCTCGAACAACTTGCCTGGACATGTTTAGCGTTCATGTGATACGTTAGACTAGAGCAGCTTCGGTGATACGCAAATTCTTTTTGACATAAGCTACATATTACAATGGTCTTGTTTACTGTCCCATCTATATTCTTTTTGAAATTGAACTTGCCGTTCATAGGTCCCAGGAGTATCGCCTCGGGTGATGCTGACATCTTGTTCCAGCTGAGCTAATTCCTTTGTGTGTTTGTTTTGTTTGATAGACGACGCATGTGTGAAGTGACGATCAAGTAGGCTACGGGTCATTCAATGGGCCAAGTTTAATACGCCCAACTCAAGCGTGGATTTCAAAATAAAAGCGCACCGATTTGCCACTTGTCTAAAGTAAATATAGGTCGGCTGTAATTAATTTTGCGTCAATTTTCATAACGCGATAATTTGCTGTGTAATTAATTAATCTAATTAACGCGATAAACTGACAGCCCTAATATATATATATATATATATATATATATATATATATATATATATATATATATATATATATATATATATATATATATATATATTTTACACACAATGTTGTGCCTTTCATTGGTGTAAACTTGAATATATTCCACAAGTATGTGTGGTGCAATCCGGGCCCCTGGAAAAGTCCCGTGAATGGGCCCTCCTCCCCAAACCTGCCGGCCTCCACGCCCAGCAGCTGCGTACCAGAGAGAGAGAGCTTCTCCCCCCCTCAGCAGCCCAGCAGGGAGGGGCCAGCCTGGGGCGACGGCTCTCCCTACGCATGGAAACGCAAGTGAGTAAGTGAAAATGTGTGCAAATACGTCCCTCGCACCAGGAAGCTCGTCTCGTGTCGCCCCCCCTGCCTGTGCGCCGTCCCAGAGGTGAACACGTTGACCCGACTAGAAGACTGGTGCGCCGCACAGCAGTAGCTGTTCTCTAAGTGTTTATGTAAAGTAGGGCAGGGCCGTCGACAGGGGGGGGGGGGGGGGGGGGGGGGGCAGTCCGGGGCCCCGGGGGCCAGAGGAGGCTCGTGATTCGGGGGACGGTGAGGACGGTGAGCAGGGGCTCATCTCTTCCTCTCGCCGCCTACAGTTACATCATGTGTTGTTTTGACGAGTGGCTCTGTGATCTGCTGTGATCTGCTGTGATCTGCTGTGGTGAGATCACACTGTGATCTGCTGTGGTCTGCTGTGGTGAGATCACACTGTGATCTGCTGTGATCTGCTGTGATCTGCTGTGGTGAGATCACACTGTGATCTGCTGTGATCTGCTGTGATCTGCTGTGGTGAGATCACACTGTGATCTGCTGTGATCTGCTGTGGTGAGAGATCACACTGTGATCTGCTGTGATCTGCTTTGGTGAGATCACACTGTGATCTGCTGTGATCTGCTGTGGTGAGATCACACTGATCTGCTGATCTGCTGTGGTGAGATCACACTGTGATCTGCTGATCTGCTGTGGTGAGATCACACTGTGATCTGCTGTGATCTGCTGTAGTGAGATCACACTGTGATCTGCTGTGATCTGCTGTAGTGAGATCACACTGTGATCTGCTGTGATCTGCTGTAGTGAGATCCCACTGCTGCATGTTGTGGGTTCACCGGGTTTGGATCCAGTGAAACTCTCTCATCCCTCCCACCCCCGACATTCTTTCCTGAAAACAAGATTTGTAGTACGCAGGTTTAGACCGATCGCCCATACCGATTATTAATCCATCGAGGAGGCCCATAATTGGGTCCCGGTATTAAAATCGCAATACATGTGAACAATGTAAACATTTACAGTAACGCAAAAACCCCTAACACACAGCTGTCTTTATATGGTTAATAAAATAACTCAGAAGACAGACAGAAGACGTGCGTGGAGTTCCCAGCAGACGCTAGCCTTGAAAAGACTGCATGGAAATGTTAAATATACATAGACCTGTGTACAGAAATAACTCCCAGAAAACGAACAACCATTTCTTTGATGATCTCATTTGATTCACGTTGGCAGGCGTGTGTGTGTGTGTGTGTGTGTGTGTGTGTGTGTGTGTGTGTGTGTGTGTGTGTGTGTGTGTGTGTGTGTGTGTGTGTGTGTGTGTGTGTATGTGGGTGTGTTTGTGTGTATGTGGGTGTGTGTGTGTGTGTATGTGTGTGTGAGTGTGAGTGTGTGTGTGTGTGTGTGTATGTGGGTGTGTGTGTGTGTGTGTGTGTGTGTGTGTGTGTGTGTGTGTGTGTGTGTGTGTGTGTGTGTGTGTGTGTGTATGCGTGTGTGAGTGTGAGTGTGTGTGTGTGTGTGTGTATGTGGGTGTGTTTGTGTATGTGGGTGTGTTTGTGTGTGTGTATGTGGGTGTGTGTGTATGTGGGTGTGTGTGTGTGTGTGTGTGTGTGTGTGTGTGTGTGTGTGTGTGTGTGTGTGTGTGTGTGTGTGTGTGTGTGTGCATGTCACTCTCAATCCCAGTACAGCAGGCTACTCTGAGTACATGCTGACAGGCACCAGACATAAACACCAGAGTATAATAATTCATTAATTAAGAAATGAATAACATTTGTGCATGTGTTTTTTCACAAAAACTGATTAATTAACAACCAACTTTACTGTAAACACCTTGACTGAGGTCATAAAAGGTACAAAAATAATGAACTAACAAATTGGCTGTTAATGTTTCTGAGGAGATCATCTCTGACCCTACCATCTCCGTGAAGGCCACCTTTGACATCTGTGGAACGCGGCAGGAACTGCCACTCACCAATGCCCGTGGCCATCTCATGTCGGCACAACAACAACGCCAACGTCAACACTGGACTGAGCTTAAACTGCAAGGGAAGCTTGCCTGTCTCCCTGCCGCTGACCACTCTGTCTCGCACGCAGTTTTTTAAAATGTAGCTATAGATGAGAGCATCATCATTTTTACTTTAAAAGCTAGGCTACAGGTTTTACCATCAATGCTCAACCTTTCCATCTGGTTCCCTGGCAGTCATAGCCCACACTGCATACACCACGGTCACGAACAGACAACAGAAACCATGTCTCACATACTCAATGGCTGTCATGCTCTACATTTGTAGGTATGATAGGATCGTGGATCTGATTGCAGACAGTGTCAGTTCCACACTCGGGTCACCTGCAACATATAAGCTGTATAAGCACACCAGTGTGAAGCCATATATGCTCAATCTGTGTGTCAATTCACTGTTCTCTGATATTTCAGCAAACACCCCCGATGTTGTTGTTATTGTTAATGAGAATAACAGAGAGGTTCTCATCCTAGAAGTTGGCTGCACGTTTGACTACAGTCTAGAGGAAGCCTTTACAACCAAAATGTTAAAATATCAACTGTTAGACCATACCATATCACAACTCGGCTACAACTGTACACTTTTAATCTTTATAATATTTGGAAGCCTGGGTCATGTCCATACGTTGGGTGTTAGAGGCCTTCAGATGGCCGGTCTTCCGAAGAGAAGAGCCAAACAATTAGCAAGATATTGCTCAGTGTCAGCAATTATTGGCAGCCGGGCAATTTGTAGAAGACGCTGCTATCTGTATCCATGAGCTGTGTGTAGATTGTCAGGTTCATCATCCATGTGTGTGTGTAACTTTGGTTGCCATTGTCAATTTGGGCACGACTGTATCAGAATAACCCACAATGTACAAGTGCACTGATAATATTTGTGTCCTTTAAACATTGTCTTTATGTGGACATAAATAAAGATTCTAAATGTGTATGTGTGTGTGAGTGTGTGTGTGTGTGTGTGTGTGTGTGTGTGTGTGTGTGTGTGTGTGTGTGTGTGTGTGTGTGTGTGTGTATGTGGGTGTGTTTGTGTGTGGGTGTGTGTGTGTATGTGGGTGTGTGTGTATGTGGGTGTGTGTGTATGTGGGTGTGTGTGTATGTGGGTGTGTGTGTGTATGTGGGTGTGTGTATGTGGGTGTGTGTGTGTGTGTATGTGTGTGTGTATGTGTGTGTGTGTATGTGTGTGTGTGTGTGTGTATGTGTGTGTGTATGTGGGTGTGTTTGTGTATGTGCATGTCACTATGGCAGTATACCTCTCAATCCCAGTACAGCAGGCTACTCTGAGTACATGCTGACAGGCACCAGACATAAAAACAAGAGTATAATAATTCATTAATTAAGAAATGAATAACATCTGTGCATGTGTTTTTTCACAAAAACTGATTAATTAACAACCAACTTTACTGTAAACACCTTGACTGAGGTCATAAAAGGCGCAAAAATAATGAACTAACAAATTGAACAGTTCGAACTGTAGGAGAACGAATAGAATGTAGCGAACACACACACATTCACACACGCACGCGCGCACGCACGCACACACACACACACACACCACACATGCACACACACACACACACACACACACACACACACACACACACACACACACACACACACACACACACACACACACACACACACACACACACACACACACACACACACACACACACACACACACACACACACACACACACACACACACACACACACACACACAGAGACTTCAGAGACTAAGTTGAACTCCCGTTTCCAAGAAATGATCCAAGATGAATATTCTTGACTCGACTCAGGTTCAACACGGCCATCTTGGCCCGTTGTTTGTGAGTCCGTTCAGACGACAGAGGTGTTGAGATCTGCTTCATCTGCTCTGTGTGTCTCTGTGTGTCTCTGTGTGTCTCTGGTCTGTGTGTCTCTGCTCTGTGTGTCTCTGTGTGTCTCTGGTCTGTGTGTCTCTGTGTGTCTCTGTGTATCTCTGGTCTGTGTGTCTCTGCTCTGTGTGTCTCTGCTCTGTGTGTCTCTGCTCTGTGTGTCTCTGCTCTGTGTGTCTCTGTGTGTCTCTGCTCTGTGTGTCTCTGTTTGTCTCTGGTCTGTGTGTCTCTGCTCTGTGTGTCTCTGCTCTGTGTGTCTCTGCTCTGTGTGTCTCTGGTCTCTGTGTCTCTGTGTGTCTCTGTGTGTCTCTGCTCTGTGTGTCTCTGTTTGTCTCTGGTCTGTGTGTCTCTACTCTGTGTGTCTCTGGTCTGTGTGTGTCTCTGTGTGTCTCTGTGTGTCTCTGTGTGTCTCTGTGTGTCTCTGTGTGTCTCTGTGTGTCTCTGCTCTGTGTGTCTCTGCTCTGTGTGTCTCTGTGTGTCTCTGGTCTGTGTGTCTCTACTCTGTGTGTCTCTGGTCTGTGTGTGTCTCTGTGTGTCTCTGTGTGTCTCTGTGTGTCTCTGTGTGTCTCTGTGTGTCTCTGCTCTGTGTGTCTCTGTGTGTCTCTGGTCTCTGTGTCTCTGTGTGTCTCTGTGTGTCTCTGCTCTGTGTGTCTGTGTGTCTCTGCTCTGTGTGTCTCTGCTCTGTGTGTCTCTGCTCTGTGTGTCTCTGTGTGTCTCTGCTCTGTGTGTCTCTGTGTGTCTCTGTGTGTCTCTGCTCTGTGTGTCTCTGCTCTGTGTGTCTCTGCTCTGTGTGTCTCTGTGTGTCTCTGTGTGTCTCTGCTCTGTGTGTCTCTGGTCTCTGTGTGTCTCTGTGTGTCTCTGTGTGTCTCTGCTCTGTGTGTCTCTGCTCTGTGTGTCTCTGCTCTGTGTGTCTCTGTGTGTCTCTGTGTGTCTCTGTGTGTCTCTGCTCTGTGTGTCTCTGTGTGTCTCTGCTCTGTGTGTCTCTGTGTGTCTCTGCTCTGTGTGTCTCTGTGTGTCTCTGTGTGTCTCTGTGTGTCTCTGCTCTGTGTGTCTCTGTGTGTCTCTGCTCTGTGTGTCTCTGTGTGTCTCTGCTCTGTGTGTCTCTGCTCTGTGTGTCTCTGCTCTGTGTGTCTTTGCTCTGTGTGTCTCTGTGTGTCTCTGCTCTGTGTGTCTCTGTGTGTCTCTGGTCTGTGTGTCTCTGGACTGTGTGGCCCTGCTCTGTGTGTCTCTGCTCTGTGTGTCTCTGTGTGTCTCTGCTCTGTGTGTCTCTGCTCTGTGTGTCTCTGTGTGTCTCTGTGTGTCTCTGCTCTGTGTGTCTCTGCTCTGTGTGTCTCTGTGTGTCTCTGCTCTGTGTGTCTCTGTGTGTCTCTGCTCTGTGTGTCTCTGCTCTGTGTGTCTCTGCTCTGTGTGTCTCTGTGTGTCTCTGGTCTGTGTGTCTCTGCTCTGTGTGTCTCTGTGTGTCTCTGCTCTGTGTGTCTCTGCTCTGTGTGTCTCTGTGTGTCTCTGCTCTGTGTGTCTCTGCTCTGTGTCTCTCTGGTCTCTGTGTCTCTGCTCTGTGTGTCTCTGTGTGTCTCTGCTCTGTGTGTCTCTGCTCTGTGTGTCTCTGTGTGTCTCTGCTCTGTGTGTCTCTGTGTGTCTCTGCTCTGTGTGTCTCTGTGTGTCTCTGTGTGTCTCTGCTCTGTGTGTCTCTGCTCTGTGTGTATCTGTGTGTCTCTGGTCTCTGTGTCTCTGGTCTCTGTGTCTCTGCTCTGTGTGTCTCTGTGTGTCTCTGGTCTCTGTGCCTCTGCTCTGTGTGTCTCTGTGTGTCTCTGCTCTGTGTGTCTCTGCTCTGTGTGTCTCTGCTCTGTGTGTCTCTGTGTGTCTCTGCTCTGTGTGTCTCTGCTCTGTGTGTCTCTGCTCTGTGTGTCTCTGGTCTCTGTGTCTCTGCTCTGTGTGTCTCTGTGTGTCTCTGGTCTCTGTGTGTCTCTGCTCTGTGTGTCTCTGCTCTGTGTGTCTCTGTGTGTCTCTGCTCTGTGTGTCTCTGCTCTGTGTGTCTCTGTGTGTCTCTGTGTGTCTCTGTGTGTCTCTGCTCTGTGTGTCTCTGTGTGTCTCTGGACTGTGTGTCTCTGCTCTGTGTGTCTCTGTGTGTCTCTGCTCTGTGTGTCTCTGTGTGTCTCTGGTCTGTGTGTCTCTGCTCTGTGTGTCTCTGTGTGTCTCTGTGTGTCTCTGCTCTGTGTGTCTCTGTGTGTCTCTGGTCTGTGTGTCTCTGCTCTGTGTGTCTCTGTGTGTCTCTGTGTGTCTCTGCTCTGTGTGTCTCTGTGTGTCTCTGTGTGTCTCTGCTCTGTGTGTCTCTGTGTGTCTCTGTGTGTCTCTGCTCTGTGTGTCTCTGTGTGTCTCTGTGTGTCTCTGCTCTGTGTGTCTCTGTGTGGCCCTGCTGCATGTACAGTCCCAACAGGCTTATCGTACCGGAAGCCCTTATCTGTTCCTGACAAACAACACCCCCCCCCCCTCCCCCCCTCCCCCCCTCCTGTCTCTCTGACCTCCTCCTCGACTACCTCCTCGACCTCTCTGCTCCTCCTCATCCCCCCCTCCCCCTCCTGTCTCTCTGCTCCTCCTCATCCAACACAGACACCCCTACAGGACCGTACCATCAGACAGACACACCTACAGGACCGTACCATCAGACAGACACCCCTACAGGACCGTACCATCAGACAGACACACCTACAGGACCGTACCATCAGACAGACACCCCTACAGGACCGTACCATCAGACAGACACCCCTACAGGACCGTACCATCAGACAGACACCCCTACAGGACCGTACCATCAGACAGACACCCCTACAGGACCGTACCATCAGACAGACACCCCTACAGGACCGTACCATCTCTGTGTCTCTGCTCTGTGTGTCTCTGTGTGTCTCTGCTCTGTGTGTCTCTGTGTGTCTCTGTGTGTCTCTGCTCTGTGTGTCTCTGCTCTGTGTGTCTCTGTGTGTCTCTGGTCTCTGTGTCTCTGCTCTGTGTGTCTCTGCTCTGTGTGTCTCTGTGTGTCTCTGGTCTCTGTGTCTCTGCTCTGTGTGTCTCTGTGTGTCTCTGGTCTCTGTGCCTCTGCTCTGTGTGTCTCTGTGTGTCTCTGCTCTGTGTGTCTCTGCTCTGTGTGTCTCTGCTCTGTGTGTCTCTGTGTGTCTCTGCTCTGTGTGTCTCTGCTCTGTGTGTCTCTGTGTGTCTCTGCTCTGTGTGTCTCTGCTCTGTGTGTCTCTGCTCTGTGTGTCTCTGGTCTCTGTGTCTCTGCTCTGTGTGTCTCTGTGTGTCTCTGGTCTCTGTGTGTCTCTGCTCTGTGTGTCTCTGCTCTGTGTGTCTCTGTGTGTCTCTGCTCTGTGTGTCTCTGCTCTGTGTGTCTCTGTGTGTCTCTGTGTGTCTCTGTGTGTCTCTGCTCTGTGTGTCTCTGTGTGTCTCTGGACTGTGTGTCTCTGCTCTGTGTGTCTCTGTGTGTCTCTGCTCTGTGTGTCTCTGTGTGTCTCTGGTCTGTGTGTCTCTGCTCTGTGTGTCTCTGTGTGTCTCTGTGTGTCTCTGCTCTGTGTGTCTCTGTGTGTCTCTGGTCTGTGTGTCTCTGCTCTGTGTGTCTCTGTGTGTCTCTGTGTGTCTCTGCTCTGTGTGTCTCTGTGTGTCTCTGTGTGTCTCTGCTCTGTGTGTCTCTGTGTGGCCCTGCTGCATGTACAGTCCCAACAGGCTTATCGTACCGGAAGCCCTTATCTGTTCCTGACAAACAACACCCCCCCCCCTCCCCCCCTCCCCCCCTCCTGTCTCTCTGACCTCCTCCTCGACTACCTCCTCGACCTCTCTGCTCCTCCTCATCCCCCCCTCCCCCTCCTGTCTCTCTGCTCCTCCTCATCCAACACAGACACCCCTACAGGACCGTACCATCAGACAGACACACCTACAGGACCGTACCATCAGACAGACACCCCTACAGGACCGTACCATCAGACAGACACACCTACAGGACCGTACCATCAGACAGACACCCCTACAGGACCGTACCATCAGACAGACACCCCTACAGGACCGTACCATCAGACAGACACCCCTACAGGACCGTACCATCAGACAGACACACCTACAGGACCGTACCATCAGACAGACACCCCTACAGGACCGTACCATCAGACAGACACCCCTACAGGACCGTACCATCAGACAGACACCCCTACAGGACCGTACCATCAGACAGACACCCCTACAGGACCGTACCATCAGACAGACACCCCTACAGGACCGTACCATCAGACAGACACACCTACAGGACCGTACCATCAGACAGACACCCCTACAGGACCGTACCATCAGACAGACACCCCTACAGGACCGTACCATCAGACAGACACCCCTACAGGACCGTACCATCAGACAGACACCCCTACAGGACCGTACCATCAGACAGACACCCCTACAGGACCGTACCATCAGACAGACACCCCTACAGGACCGTACCATCAGACAGACACCCCTACAGGACCGTACCATCTCAACCTTGCAGACGTGCCTCTCATAAAAGTACATCAAAATGCAGGAAATTTATTTGACTCTCAACACTTCCAGGGGGAGGAGCCACCAGACCCCCCTGATTAAAGCCCCCCCCCCCCCCATGTGGAAACCAAACCTACGCCCTGCTCTACACTCACATCCTCCATGCTGAGTCACAAAACAAACTACTCACAACTCATCTGCTCTCTCTGCTTACTCTCTGCTTACTCTCTGCTCTCTCTCTCTCTCTCTCTCTGCTCACTCTCTGCTTACTCTCTGCTCACTCTCTGCTCTCTCTCTCTGCTTACTCTCTGCTCTCTCTCTGCTTACTCTGTGCTCTCTCTCTCTCTGCTTACTCTCTGCTTACTCTCTATCTGCTCTCTCTCTGCTTACTCTCTGCTCTCTCTCTCTGCTTACTCTCTGCTCTCTCTCTCTCTGCTTACTCTCTGCTCACTCTCTCTGCTTACTCTCTGCTCTCTCTCTCTGCTTACTCTCTGCTCTCTCTCTCTCTGCTTACTCTCTGCTCTCTCTCTCTCTCTGCTTACTCTCTGCTCTCTCTCTCTCTGCTTACTCTCTGCTCTCTCTCTCTCTGCTTACTCTCTGCTCTCTCTCTCTGCTTACTCTCTGCTCTCTCTCTCTCTGCTTACTCTCTGCTCTCTCTCTCTCTGCTTACTCTCTGCTCTCTCTCTCTGCTTACTCTCTGCTCTCTCTCAATTCAATTTCAATTCAATTCAAAAAGCTTTATTGGCATGAAATTTCACAAATGTTGCCAAAGCACAATTATGACATAAACAGCAAACAACATTATACAATACAACAACAATATCAACAGAACAAGATCAAAGAAATAAAGGAGATGGTGCGGTGAATAAAACATGGTACATATATATATATAGTATATGTGTCCTACTGGTTGTCCCTTTTCTTGTGACATGAATTGACATATTTTGCAGCTAAAACTGCTCACTCTCTGCTCTCTCTCTCTGCTTACTCTCTGCTCTCTCTCTGCTTACTCTCTGCTCTCTCTCTGCTTACTCTCTGCTCTCTCTCTGCTTACTCTGTGCTCTCTCTCTCTCTGCTTACTCTCTGCGTACTCTCTATCTGCTCTCTCTCTGCTTACTCTCTGCTCACTCTCTGCTCACTCTCTGCTCTCTCTCTCTGCTCACTCTCTGCTCTCTCTCTGCTCACTCTCTCTCTGCTCACTCTCTGCTCACTCTCTGCTCACTCTCTCTCTGCTTACTCTCTGCTCTCACTCTCACACTCTCTGCTCTCACTCACTCTCTCTGCTCTCTCTCACACTCTCTGCTCACTCTCACACTCTCTGCTCTCTCTCACACTCTATGCTCACTCTCACACTCTCTGCTCTCTCTCACACTCTCTGCTCACTCTCACACTATCTGCTCTCTCTCACACTCTCTGCTCACTCTCACACTCTCTGCTCTCTCTCACACTCTATGCTCACTCTCACACTCTCTGCTCTCTCTCACACTATCTGCTCTCTCTCACACTCTCTGCTCACTCTCTCTCTGCTTACTCTCTGCTCTCACTCTCACACTCTCTGCTCTCACTCACTCTCTCTGCTCTCTCTCACACTCTCTGCTCTCTCTCACACTCTCTGCTCACTCTCTGCTCACTCTCACACTCTCTGCTCACTCTCTGCTCACTCTCACACTTTCTGCTCTCTCTCACACTCTCTGCTCACTCTCTGCTTACTCTCTGCTCACTCTCTGCTCTCTCTGCTCACTCTCTGCTCACTCTCTGCTCACTCTCTGCTCTCTCTCTGCTCACTCTCTGCTCACTCTCTGCTCTCTCTCTGCTCACTCTCTGCTCTCTCTCTCTCTGCTCTCTCTCTCTCTGCTCACTCTCTGCTCACTCTCTGCTCTCTCTCTGCTCACTCTCTGCTCTCTCTCTGCTCTCTCTCTGCTCTCTCTCTGCTCTCTCACTCTCTGCTTACTCTCTGCTCACTCTCTGCTCTCTCTCTGCTCACTCTCTGCTCACTCTCTCTCTGCTCTCTCTCTGCTCTCTCTCTGCTCTCTCTCTCTGCTCTCTCTCTCTCTGCTCACTCTCTGCTCTCTCTCTGCTCACTCTCTGCTCTCTCTCTGCTCTCTCTCTCTGCTCACTCTCTGCTCACTCTCTGCTCTCTATCTGCTCTCTCTCTGCTCACTCTCTGATCTCTCTCTGCTCACTCTCTGCTCTCTCTCTGCTCACTCTCACACTCTCTGCTCACTCTCTGCTCACTCTCTGCTCACTCTCTGCTCACTCTCTGCTCACTCTCTGCTCTCTCTCTGCTCACTCTCACACTCTCTGCTCACTCTCTGCTCACTCTCTGCTCTCTCTCTGCTCACTCTCTGCTCACTCTCTGCTCTCTCTCTGCTCTCTCTCTGCTCACTCTCTCACTCTCTCTGCTCACTCTCTGCTCACTCTCTCTCTGCTCTCTCTCTCTCTCTCTGCTCACTCTCTCACACTCTCTGCTCACTCTCACACTCTCTGCTCTCTCTCTGCTCACTCTCACACTCTCTGCTCACTCTCTGCTCACTCTCTGCTCTCTCTCTGCTCTCTCTCTGCTCACTCTCTGCTCTCTCTCTGCTCACTATCTGCTCACTCTCTGCTCACTCTCTGCTCTCTCTCTGCTCTCTCTCTGCTCACTCTCTCACTCTCTCTGCTCACTCTCTGCTCACTCTCTCTCTCTGCTCACTCTCTGATCTCTCTCTGCTCACTCTCTCACTCTCTCTGCTCACTCTCTGCTCACTCTCACACTCTCTGCTCACTCTCACACTCTCTGCTCACTCTCTGCTCACTCTCTGCTCTCTCTCTCTCTGCTCACTCTCTCACTCTCTCTGCTCACTCTCTGCTCACTCTCACACTCTCTCTGCTCACTCTCTGCTCACTCTCACTCTCTGCTCTCTCTCTGCTCACTCTCACACTCTCTGCTCACTCTCTGCTCACTCTCTGCTCACTCTCACACTCTCTGCTCACTCTCACACTCTCTGCTCTCTCTCTGCTCACTCTCTCACTCTCTCTGCTCACTCTCTGCTCACTCTCTGCTCTCTCTCTGCTCACTCTCTGCTCACTCTCTGCTCTCTCTCTGCTCACTCTCACACTCTCTGCTCACTCTCTGCTCTCTCTCTGCTCACTCTCTGCTCTCTCTCTGCTCACTCTCTGCTCACTCTCTGCTCACTCTCTGCTCTCTCTCTGCTCTCTCTCTGCTCACTCTCACACTCTCTGCTCACTCTCTGCTCACTCTCTGCTCACTCTCACACTCTCTGCTCTCTCTCTGCTCTCTCTCTGCTCACTCTCACACTCTCTGCTCACTCTCTGCTCACTCTCACTCTCTGCTCTCTCTCTGCTCTCTCTCTGCTCACTCTCACACTCTCTGCTCACTCTCTGCTCTCTCTCTGCTCTCTCTCTGCTCACTCTCACACTCTCTGCTCACTCTCTGCTCTCTCTCTGCTCTCTCTCTGCTCACTCTCACACTCTCTGCTCTCTCTCTGCTCACTCTCACTCTCTCTGCTCACTCTCACACTCTCTGCTCACTCTCTGCTCTCTCTCTGCTCTCTCTCTGCTCACTCTCTGCTCACTCTCACACTCTCTGCTCACTCTCTGCTCTCTCTCTGCTCACTCTCACACTCTCTGCTCTCTCTCACACTCTCTGCTCTCTCTCTGCTCACTCTCACACTCTCTGATCTCTCTCTGCTCACTCTCTGCTCACTCTCACACTCTCTGCTCACTCTCTGCTCTCTCTCTCTGCTCACTCTCACTCTCTCTGATCTCTCTCTGCTCACTCTCTGCTCACTCTCACACTCTCTGCTCACTCTCTGCTCTCTCTCTGCTCACTCTCACACTCTCTGCTCTCTCTCTGCTCACTCTCACACTCTCTGATCTCTCTCTGATCTCTCTCTGCTCACTCTCTGCTCACTCTCACACTCTCTGCTCACTCTCTGCTCACTCTCTGCTCACTCTCACACTCTCTGCTCTCTCTCTGCTCTCTCTCTGCTCACTCTCACACTCTCTGCTCACTCTCTGCTCACTCTCACTCTCTGCTCTCTCTCTGCTCTCTCTCTGCTCACTCTCACACTCTCTGCTCACTCTCTGCTCTCTCTCTGCTCTCTCTCTGCTCTCTCTCTGCTCACTCTCTGCTCACTCTCACACTCTCTGCTCACTCTCTGCTCTCTCTCTGCTCTCTCTCTGCTCACTCTCACACTCTCTGCTCACTCTCTGCTCTCTCTCTGCTCTCTCTCTGCTCACTCTCACACTCTCTGCTCTCTCTCTGCTCACTCTCACTCTCTCTGCTCACTCTCACACTCTCTGCTCTCTCTCTGCTCTCTCTCTGCTCACTCTCTGCTCACTCTCACACTCTCTGCTCACTCTCTGCTCTCTCTCTGCTCACTCTCACACTCTCTGCTCTCTCTCACACTCTCTGCTCTCTCTCTGCTCACTCTCACACTCTCTGATCTCTCTCTGCTCACTCTCTGCTCACTCTCTCTGCTCTCTCTCTGATCTCTCTCACTCTCTCTGCTCTCTCTCACACTCTCTGCTCACTCTCTGCTCTCTCTCTGCTCACTCTCTGATCTCTCTCTGCTCTCTCTGCTCACTCTCACACTCTCTGCTCTCTCTCTGCTCACTCTCACACTCTCTGCTCTCTCTCTGCTCACTCTCTGCTATCTCTCTGCTCACTCTCTGCTCACTCTCTGCTCACTCTCTGCTCACTCTCACACTCTCTGCTCACTCTCACTCTCTCTCTGCTCACTCTCTGCTCACTCTCTGCTCTCTCACTCTCTCTGCTCACTCTCTGCTCACTCTCACACTCTCTGCTCACTCTCACACTCTCTGCTCACTCCCTGCTCACTCTCACACTCTCTCGCTCTCTGCTCACTCTCTGCTCACTCTCACTCTCTCTGCTCACTCTCACTCTCTCTGCTCACTCTCTCGCTCTCTGCTCATTCTGTGCTCACTCTCTGTGCTCACTCTCACTCTCTCTGCTCACTCTCTCGCTCTCTGCTCACTCTTTGCTCACTCTCTGTGCTCACTCTCACTCTCTCTGCTCACTCTCACACTCTCTGATCTCTCTCTGCTCACTCTCTGCTCACTCTCTCACTCTCTGCTCACTCTCTGCTCACTCTCTGTGCTCACTCTCACTATCTCTGCTCACTCTCACACGCCCCCGACCTGCTCACTCTCACTCTCTCTGCTCACTCTCTGCTCACTCTCTGCTCACTCTCACACTCTCTGCTCTCTCTCTGCTCACTCTCTGCTCACTCTCTCACTCTCTGCTCACTCTCTGCTCACTCTCTGCTCACTCTCACACTCTCTGCTCTCTCTCTGCTCACTCTCTGCTCACTCTCTCACTCTCTGCTCACTCTCTGTGCTCACTCTCACTCTCTCTGCTCACTCTCACACGCCCCCGACCTGCTCACTCTCACTCTCTCTGCTCACTCTCTGCTCACTCTCTCTCTCTCTGCTCACTCTCACACTCTCTGCTCACTCTCTGCTCACTCTCACACTCTCTGCTCACTCTCTGCTCACTCTCTGCTCACTCTCACACGCCCCCGACCTGCTCACTCTCACACTCTCTGCCTCTCTCTCACTCTCTGCTCACTCTCTGCTCACTCTCACACTCTCTGCTCACTCTCTGCTCACTCTCTGCTCACTCTCACACTCTCTGCTCACTCTCTGCTCTCTCTCTGCTCACTCTCACTCTCTCTGCTCACTCTCTGCTCTCTCTCTGCTCACTCTCACACTCTCTGCTCTCTCTCTGCTCACTCTCACACTCTCTGCTCACTCTCTGCTCACTCTGACACTCTCTACAGTTACCCCCCACCCCACCTACCAACCTCCTCCAATGTACAGTTTCCCCTGTACTGAGCTGTACTGTATTGTACCCATTCTGCAATCTGTTAATACAATGTTCAATCAATCAATCAATCAATCAATCAATCAATCAATCAATCAATCAATCAATCAATCAATCAATCAATCAATCAGACATAAGTATACTCTATCGACCATAATAACACAATGCACATATGTACAGTAAAGCCCCTTTGCTATCATAATAATAATAATAATAATAATAATAATAATAATAATAATAATAATAATAATAATAATAATAATAATAATAATAATAATAATAATAATAATAATAATAATAATAATAATAATAATAATAATAATAATAATAATAATAATAATAATAATAATAATAATAATAATAATAATAATAATAATAATAATAATAATAATAATAATAATAATAATAATTAAGCAGATTTCCAGCGAATTCGGGTTCCTGCGCTTTACAAGTAAAATTAATTAATGAGTGATGTGTGAGTCCTTGTGTCGTGTGGCAGCGTCTGTTCAGAGTTCAGTAGCCTCAGAAATGTGTTTCCTGTGTCACCGTGACTTTGACTGTAAATGTATCTCCTCACACTCTGACGTGTGATGTCATTAATCCTGTGAACCGACACGTCGTATCACTGTCACTGTGACCCAGCTGGCCACGCACTGTCATCCAGGAAACGCTAAGTGCTGACGTTAGCGAGTTAGTTAATAACGATGCCGGCCGGGGGCAGTTTGATATACTAATATTATGTATGTACTCATCATAATATTATTGTGGTTGTGTGTTCGGTGAGGTGATCAGTGTGATCCAGGCCACCGCCCGGGTCGTAGACGCCTCACGGCCAGGTTCTCTCCGCTAGCCGCCCGCAGGGGGCAGCCGCATGGTGTTCCTTCAATCTTTATTTATACTCGATAATACACTGAGTAATTAAACTCATTTAATCAAACTGAGTGAACATTATGGCACAATTTAAAAAGCAAATACAGAAATGAGTAATGAGGATAAACAAAGTTATGTTATATTGTGTTATGTAGCACTGTACTATATTCACTGCTGTCAAGTGAATCAAGTTTTTTTTTTCGTACTATAAGTAAAAGTATATTCTATATTGTATTATACTAAATGATGTTATATCTAGTCAAATGAATGGAAGAACAAATGTAAATGTAAGGGGGTAGGGATCAATAAGCTTAGCTTCCCTCTACTCCTTTTTTGGACATGTCTGCTAACTAAATACATTGCTCTTGACTTTTTGTTTATAATTTCTTTTTTTTTAATGTTTTTTTATTTATTATTATTATTATTATTATTATTATTATTATTATTATTATTATTATTATTATTATTATTATTATTATTATTATTATTATTATTATTATTATTATTATTATTATTATTATTATTATTATTATTATTATTATTATTATTATTATTATTATTATTATTATTATTATTATTATTATTATTATTATTATTATTATTATTATTATTTGTTGTTGTTGTGATTGTTCTGTTTGACGGAGCTAGATACCGTGATTTGTTTGGAGGAATATGGAGAATACATGTTCAAAAAGAAACGTTTTCATTCATTCATTCATTCATTCATTCATTCATTCATTCATTCATTCAGTCATTCATTCATTCATTCATTCATTCATCTACAGTGCCGTCCAGATGTTACATACACAAGTGTCACATTGTGTTCATAAATATAAAGACTAATCAGAATAATTAACACTTTAAGGACCAGCCACGTATATATACGTGTTTCGGTGCCATGCGTTGTGGACCAGAGGCACGTATATAGCCGTGGCAAGTTGTTATTGTTTTATTCCATATTAATAACCGGATTAAGATCCCCGATCAACTCTGCAGATCTACCCGCCTCTGTGGAATCGGCAACATGCAATACCGGCCAGATCATCTTAGGGGCGCCATCGCTCCACTGCAGTATCATTGTGGGCGAATGGAATATTTTTTTTTTACCCTCCAACAGAGTATCATATTACTCTGATCACAAACCAACAGCATGCACCGTGTATCACGTTTCGAAGCGGAGATTTCACCATGGAATAAGGGGATTTATCATCAAGCAATGGACATATCGATCTACCAAATGCCGATCGATAACGGGGAAATGCTGCCGGGTATCACACGGGCTGACGGAAAGACATTTATCACTAATTTATAGCCGGATCGGCGCAAGCAATCGATCTGTGAATGTGGCTACTTACACGGACACTGTATTGGTAATCAATAATACTAATCGACGTCCCCCGCCGCCCCCCTTTCATCCATAGATGCTCTGGGATAGTCCGGATCATAAGCAGTTTGTGTTATTTCATTAGCATATATACAACGGAAATGCCGTTGAATATAACGTTAGTAGCCTTTAGCTCTATAACTAGCTTTCAAGAAAATAGATGATACGAAATCTGCAATAAAGCTTATATTCACGGCGCTATAAAATGACAACCTACCGATGGATTTTCTTCCCCTTTAAGCCATTCTGAAGGGACTCAATTGACAATGAGAATGGACAGATAGCAACACTATAAAGTATAGATATAGCTGTTAGAAAACCCACATGTTTGTTTCCATTCCCCGGTCCTCTAGCCACTAATTAGACTAAGCCCATCGGTCGTCAAAGTGTTTTAAGAGCACATTTTAAAATAAAGGTGGTTAAAGGTGCAAACGGCACAGGGTCCAATAAGCTCTTCCGTCTTATTCCGGTTAAGGTCTTATAGTCGAGCCCTGACGTCATCAACACTGAAGCTAAAGTCGGGGTGAGTGACTGTGGAGCAGCGTTTCTCTCCGACTGCAGCGTGACGCTGTGCATTGGCTTAGTGGTTTAACCAGACGGAGCCACAGGCATCCAGTATGAAGAACAGCACGGATTGTCGCTGGGGAAGGACTCTAGTGCCGATCGACAACACCAATAGGGACCTGCATATACCTTGTTGTGGTACTTCACTTAGGCAGTTCTCAGTGAGGTATCGAGGGTCCAATCTTTGGAATGCAGCTGATCCTATGCTGAGGAAATCTCCATCTCTGCTTATTTTTAAAGTAAACTACAAAAAAATGCTAATATCCAAAAGTAGTAGATAGATAAATAGGTCATGCATGTAGGTATGCATTTGGTTATGTGGGTGGGGTAGGTTTGTAGGCAGGTGGGTGGGTGGTTATGTATTATTATTATTATTATGTATGCAGTATACAGTATATGCATGTACTGTGTGTATGTATGTTTGTGTTAACACATATCTTTTGAATGTATTTCTTTTTTTAAATAATATGTATATTTTTGTATGTTTTGATTTGACAAAACAGGGGAAGTTCTCGATAAGCCCTTTCACAACTTCTCCAAACTTCTCCTTCACAATATGGTTATTATGTTTTATTTTTTTTTTACTTTTGTTTAACTCTGTGTTAATAAATAAAAAAAAATAAAAAAAAATATATATAATAATAATACAAAAATAGTACATAGAATTATATATAGGAAATAAGAGCCAGGGGTCCAACATGTGAGCTGTGTTTCCATGTTTCTACTGTACATTATGAAGAGCACCCAGCACCCCCCCCCCCCCCCCATCCCGTCAGGCACCAGGAGTGAGCCAGGAGGCCATGACACCCGTCAGGCACCAGGAGTGAGCCAGGAGGCCACGACACCCGTCAGGCACCAGGAGTGAGCCAGGAGGCCACGACACCCGTCAGGTCAGGCACCAGGAGTGAGCCAGGAGGCCACGACACCCGTCAGGCACCAGGAGTGAGCCAGGAGGCCACGACACCCGTCACGTCACGCACCAGGAGTGAGCCAGGAGGCCACGACACCCGTCACGTCACGCACCAGGAGTGAGCCAGGAGGCCACGACACCCGTCAGGCACCAGGAGTGAGCCAGGAGGCCACGACACCCGTCAGGCACCAGGAGTGAGCCAGGAGGCCACGACACCCGTCAGGCACCAGGAGTGAGCCAGGAGGCCACGACACCCGTCAGGCACCAGGAGTGAGCCAGGAGGCCACGACACCCGTCAGGCACCAGGAGTGAGCCAGGAGGCCACGACACCCGTCAGGCACCAGGAGTGAGCCAGGAGGCCACGACACCCGTCAGGCACCAGGAGTGAGCCAGGAGGCCACGACACCCGTCAGGCACCAGGAGTGAGCGTTTTTGCGTTCTTTTTTTTTCGCTCGTTTTTTGCATTCTTTTTTTTCGCTCGTTTTTTTGCGTTTTCTTTTTAGTTCGTTCTTTTTTTTCCTTTTTATTTTTTTTCCTTTTCGTTTTAGTTCTTTCTTTTTTTTGCGTTTTCGTTTTAGTTAGTTCATTTTTTTGCGTTAGTTTTTTTGCGTTTTAGTTTAAGTTCGTTCGTTTTTTTGCGTTTTCGTTTTAGTTAGTTCATTTTTTTGCGTTCTTTTTTTTCATTCTTTTTTTGCGTTCTTTTTTTTGCGTACGTTTTTTGTTTGTTTTAGTTTTAGTTTGTTCTTTTTTTTTGCGTTTTTTTTTATTTTTCGTTTTAGTTAGTTCATTTTTTGCGTTATTTTTTTTGCGTTTTCGTTTTTAGTTCGTTCGTTTTTTTGCGTTTTTGTTTTAGTTAGTTAATTTTTTTGCGTTCTTTTTTTTCCATTATTTTTTTGCGTAATTTTTTGTGCATTCTTTTTTTGTTTGTTTTATTTTTAGTTCGTTCTTTTTTTTGCTTTTTTTTTTTTTTTGCTCTTTTTCGTTTTAGTTCGTTCGTTTTTTGGGTTTTTTTGCGTTTTTTTCTTTTTTTTGTTCGTAAATTTTTTTGCGTTCTTTTTTTTTCATTCGTTTTTTTGCGTTTTCTTTTTAGTTCGTTCTTTTTTTGCGTTTTTTTTTTTATTTTATTTTTTTTTAGTTCGTTTTTTTTTTTTTTTTCCGTTTTAGTTCGTTTTTTAGCCACAACACCCGTCAGGCACCAGGAGTGAGCCAGGAGGCCACGACACCCGTCAGGCACCAGGAGTGAGCCAGGAGGCCACGACACCCGTCAGGCACCAGGAGTGAGCCAGGAGGCCACGACACCCGTCAGGCACCAGGAGTGAGCCAGGAGGCCACGACACCCGTCACGTCACCAGGAGTGAGCCATTCAAATTATAAATCAAAATTCAAATTTTCAATTTTTAATAAAAAAAATTTTTTAATAAATTTTTTCTTTTATGTGTCTATTCATTCTGTTTAAACCAATGGGGTTTTTCTTCACAGTTGCAGATAAAGATTAGGCTACACTAATATTATAGTATTAAAAAAACTGCTAAGTTATATTCATTAACTTGATTTAATAAAAAAGAGACTCATTTAATCAGATTTATTTATTTAAATTGAGGATTTAGTTTGAGGATAAAAAAAAGATAAAAAATTAAAATCTATTTAGAAAAAAATTATTTTAAATTTTAAAAAGAATTGTTAACCGAATGTTCGAACGTCCGTTCAAAAAACCCTGACGAAGTTCGAATCCCAAAAACAGGCTTCGGGAAAACAGCCTTAGACACCCGTCACGTCACGCACCAGGAGTGAGCCAGGAATGTTAACCGGGTTCCTAATCTTGGACTAGGAGCTCACAGAGGGCACTCTTACAGGCATCAGCCCACAACTATTGTAAATGCAGCTGTCGCCTATAGAGGGCACATGTTTATTTTTATATTTCATTTTATCTCATGTGACGTATCACTTCCTGTCTCACGCTCTGACTTGACGTAGTTTGAGCAGATCTGGCAGAACGTGCCCAGACATGTAGGAGAAGACAGCGCACCAGATTTATGCACTTTATTTGTCAAAGCTAAAAGACTAAAATACTAGAGTTTTGAAGATAACCCCCTCCCATTGAGCTGCAAGCAGGCCAAAGTGGTTAGTAGAGCTTATTCACACTTTTCGTTTTGTTTTTGTAATTCTATTGACTGAATTGTATGAATATTGATTGTTATTATTTCCTGCATTGTAGTTCTACGGTGGTGATGAACGTGATGCTATGATGCTAACTAGCTCCAGCTAGCCTGTTTCAAGAATTTGCATCAATAAACAGCCATCTGGAATTAAAGAACTCGGAGTCCTCGTTGTGCATTCATGGGCGGCACAACTATGTTACTGGAGCAGCACTGGTTTACAAAGGAGTTGTTCAGTGCAGCTAAACATAGCAGCACTTTTACTGTTGATCTCCTCTGTCCCTCCCTCCCTCCCCCCACCCTGACCCCCCCATCCCCTCTTGGCCTGACTGACACCATAACCATTACCTCAGCTGTACCCATGGTAACCATGCAGGACCCAGAGAGTGTAGCTAAGTAGCTCTAAACTGACCCCCCACTATTAAGTAATCAGTGGACGGACTCTAATGCACCTCCTGGTCTGTGCTGCTGCTGTGAGCTGCACGCCGGGCTGTAGGGCTGAGCCCAAACGTTAAAAAAAAAAAAAAAAAAAAGTCTATTAATTCTGTTTAAACCAATGGGGTTTTTCTTCACAGTTGCAGATACAAGTTCAAGTTCTTTAATAGTTGTCATACAGAAGTACAGAATACTTTCATACAAAATGCTTCTTACTGTTACGCTCCAGAGACTGTGCTAGACAAGATAGTATCAAATAACATAATAACATAATATAGCATGAATTTAGAAGAAGAAAATGAGGTCACAGTTGTTCGGTATAGACATATGTACAATGTTCTGAGTTACCATATAATATACAATACACAATACTATGCAGTGTACTAATGTACAGTACTATCTAGTGCAAAGCAGAAATGGGATGAGGTACAATTTTAGGTACAATTTACAGTAAGGTGTACGAGTTGTAGTGCAATCCTTCATCCATAAATATAAAGTGTGGGGAGTGGGTGCTACAGTGTGTTTGTTTAAAGTGGGTGTGTGCTATAAAGTGTGTGTAGTGGGTGCTACAGTGTGTTTGTTTAAAGTGAGTGTGTGCGTGTGGATGTGTGTGCTATGTGTGTTTGGTGGTTGTTGTTGTGTAGTGTTCATTCATTGTTCGTTTAGCAGCCTGATGGCCTGGGGATAGAAGCTACTTCTGAGTCTTTCTGTGCTCGCCTTGAGACTCCTGTATCGCTTGCCTGACGGCAGCAGTTCAAAGAGGCAGTTGTTCGGGTGGCTCGAGTCCTTAATAATTCTCTTAGCCTTCCCCTTGCAACGCTTGTAGTAAATGTTCTGGAGGGTGGGGAGCCCCCCTCCAATTGTGCGTTCGGCTGAACGTGTCACTCTTTGTAGTCTGCTTTGGTCTTTTGCAGTGCTATTCCCAAACTACAGATTAGGCGCTACACTAATATTATAGTATTAAAAGAAACTGATGAGTTATATTCATTAAATAAAGTTGATTTAATTGATTTAGTTGGGCTGGGGCTTCTCCCTGGGCTGGGTCTGGAAAGTTGATTTAATAAAAAAAAAAAAAGGATTTAGTTTGAGTATAAAAAAAATTAAAAAATATGTATAAATCCTTTTATTTTAATTGTATTATTATTTTTTAATTAAAAACCAAGGTTTGAACGTTCGCAAAACCCTGACGAAGTTCGAATCCCAAAAACAGGCTTCGGGGAAACAGCCTTACCAGGCTGAGACACATCCAACCTCTAGCCTTCCTCTAACCTTCTTCTAACCATCCTCTAACCTTCCTCTAGTCTTCCTCTAACCTGAATGAATGAATGAATGAAAACTTTATTTAACAGATTGCAGAATGGGTACAATACAGTACGGCTCAATACACACAATTGTTAAGGGGATGCAGACCAGAGAAAGACGTTTGTCTTGTTACATCAGGGTCCCCCATTTTCAATTCATAGTGACATTTATGACATACTCAACATACATGACATCATGACATTTATGACATAGGGACATACATGACATACAGGTATATAGTACTGTTACATTTGTGACATATATGATATGCAAATATACAGTACTGTTACCCATAGATCCTGACAGAGAATATACATATGATGGGGAGGAGACATTAGGAGGGGTGGGTGGGTGAGAGAGAAATATTGATTGATTGATTGAAAAGTTTATTAACAGATTGCAGAATGGGTACAGTACAGTACAGCTCAATACATACAATTGTTAAGGGGATGCAGACCAGAGAAAGACTTTCGTCTTGTTTACATCAGGGTCCCCCATTTTCAATTCATCATAACATATATGACATACATGACATACAGATAGACAGTACTGCTACATCTATACATTTATGACATATCAGATTTGCAAATACAGTACTGTTTGTGATACAAAAGTGTCCAGAAAAGGAGTGTATATACATTTGGCGTAGAAACTGTACATTGGAGGAGGTTGGTTGGGTGGGGTGGGGTTGGGTGGGTTGGGTGAGGGCTGTACATTGGAGGTTGGGGGGGGGGGTTGGGTAGGGGACACACACACATTTTACACTGTACATTGGAATATTGACAAAGCCTTACTTGGTCATTTACTGTACAACTAGGTTAGGACATTTGTAGGGGCCAGTTTCGAATTGCAGTCTCACGTAGGTGTTTTTTGAGAGTGTTTTTGAAAGTGGGTAGTGATTCACATTCCTTTACAGCTTTCCTAACCTTCCTCTAACCTTCCTCTAACCTTCCTCTAACCTTCCTCTAACCTTCCTCTAGTCTTCCTCTAACCTTCCTCTAACCTTCCTCTAACCTTCCTCTAACCTTCCTCTAACCTTCCTCTAGTCTTCCTCTAGTCTTCCTCTAACCTTCCTCTAACCTTCCTCTGACCTTCCTCTAACCTTCCTCTAGTCTTCCTCTAACCTTCCTCTAACCTTCCTCTAGTCTTCCTCTAGTCTTCCTCTAACCTTCCTCTAGTCTTCCTCTAACCTTCCTCTAACCTTCCTCTAGTCTTCCTCTAACCTTCCTCTAACCTTCCTCTAACCTTCCTCTAGTCTTCCTCTAACCTTCCTCTAACCTTCCTCTAGTCTTCCTCTAACCTTCCTCTAGTCTTCCTCTAACCTTCCTCTAACCTTCCTCTAACCTTCCTCTAGTCTTCCTCTAACCTTCCTCTAGTCTTCCTCTAACCTTCCTCTGACCTTCCTCTAACCTTCCTCTAGTCTTCCTCTAACCTTCCTCTAACCTTCCTCTAACCTTCCTCTAGTCTTCCTCTAGTCTTCCTCTAACCTTCCTCTAACCTTCCTCTAACCTTCCTCTAACCTTCCTCTAGTCTTCCTCTAGTCTTCCTCTAACCTTCCTCTAACCTTCCTCTAACCTTCCTCTAGTCTTCCTCTAACCTTCCTCTAGTCTTCCTCTAACCTTCCTCTAACCTTCCTCTAACCTTCCTCTAGTCTTCCTCTAACCTTCCTCTAGTCTTCCTCTAGTCTTCCTCTAACCTTCCTCTAACCTTCCTCTAACCTTCCTCTAACCTTCCTCTAACCTTCCTCTAACCTTCCTCTAACCTTCCTCTAGTCTTCCTCTAACCTTCCTCTAACCTTCCTCTAACCTTCCTCTAGTCTTCCTCTAGTCTTCCTCTAGTCTTCCTCTAACCTTCCTCTAGTCTTCCTCTAACCTTCCTCTAACCTTCCTCTAACCTTCCTCTAACCTTCCTCTAACCTTCCTCTAGTCTTCCTCTAACCTTCCTCTAGTCTTCCTCTAACCTTCCTCTAACCTTCCTCTAACCTTCCTCTAGTCTTCCTCTAACCTTCCTCTAGTCTTCCTCTAACCTTCCTCTAGTCTTCCTCTAGTCTTCCTCTAACCTTCCTCTAACCTTCCTCTAGTCTTCCTCTAACCTTCCTCTAGTCTTCCTCTAACCTTCCTCTAACCTTCCTCTAGTCTTCCTCTAACCTTCCTCTAACCTTCCTCTAACCTTCCTCTAACCTTCCTCTAACCTTCCTCTAGTCTTCCTCTAACCTTCCTCTAGTCTTCCTCTAACCTTCCTCTAGTCTTCCTCTAACCTTCCTCTAACCTTCCTCTAACCTTCCTCTAGTCTTCCTCTAACCTTCCTCTAGTCTTCCTCTAACCTTCATCTAACCTTCCTCTAACCTTCCTCTAGTCTTCCTCTAACCTTCCTCTAACCTTCCTCTAACCTTCCTCTAGTCTTCCTCTAGTCTTCCTCTAACCTTCCTCTAACCTTCCTCTAGTCTTCCTCTAACCTTCCTCTAACCTTCCTCTAGTCTTCCTCTAGTCTTCCTCTAGTCTTCCTCTAACCTTCCTCTAGTCTTCCTCTAACCTTCCTCTAACCTTCCTCTAACCTTCCTCTAGTCTTCCTCTAACCTTCCTCTAACCTTCCTCTAACCTTCCTCTAGTCTTCCTCTAGTCTTCCTCTAGTCTTCCTCTAGTCTTCCTCTAACCTTCCTCTAACCTTCCTCTAGTCTTCCTCTAACCTTCCTCTAGTCTTCCTCTAGTCTTCCTCTAACCTTCCTCTAACCTTCCTCTAACCTTCCTCTAGTCTTCCTCTAACCTTCCTCTAACCTTCCTCTAGTCTTCCTCTAGTCTTCCTCTAGTCTTCCTCTAGTCTTCCTCTAGTCTTCCTCTAGTCTTCCTCTAGTCTTCCTCTAGTCTTCCTCTAACCTTCCTCTAGTCTTCCTCTAGTCTTCCTCTAACCTTCCTCTAACCTTCCTCTAGTCTTCCTCTAGTCTTCCTCTAACCTTCCTCTAGTCTTCCTCTAACCTTCCTCTAGTCTTCCTCTAGTCTTCCTCTAGTCTTCCTCTAACCTTCCTCTAACCTTCCTCTAACCTTCCTCTAACCTTCCTCTAACCTTCCTCTAGTCTTCCTCTAGTCTTCCTCTAACTTTCCTCTAACCTTCCTCTAACCTTCCTCTAGTCTTCCTCTAGTCTTCCTCTAGTCTTCCTCTAACCTTCCTCTAGTCTTCCTCTAGTCTTCCTCTAGTCTTCCTCTAGTCTTCCTCTAACCTTCCTCTAGTCTTCCTCTAACCTTCCTCTAACCTTCCTCTAACCTTCCTCTAGTCTTCCTCTAACCTTCCTCTAGTCTTCCTCTAGTCTTCCTCTAGTCTTCCTCTAGTCTTCCTCTAGTCTTCCTCTAACCTTCTTCTAACCTTCCTCTAGTCTTCCTCTAACCTTCCTCTAGTCTTCCTCTAGTCTTCCTCTAGTCTTCCTCTAGTCTTCCTCTAGTCTTCCTCTAACCTTCTTCTAACCTTCCTCTAGTCTTCCTCTAACCTTCCTCTAGTCTTCCTCTAACCTTCCTCTAGTCTTCCTCTAACCTTCCTCTAACCTTCCTCTAACCTTCCTCTAGTCTTCCTCTAACCTTCCTCTAACCTTCCTCTAGTCTTCCTCTAACCTTCCTCTAGTCTTCCTCTAACCTTCCTCTAGTCTTCCTCTAGTCTTCCTCTAACCTTCCTCTAGTCTTCCTCTAGTCTTCCTCTAACCTTCCTCTAGTCTTCCTCTAACCTTCCTCTAGTCTTCCTCTAACCTTCCTCTAGTCTTCCTCTAGTCTTCCTCTAGTCTTCCTCTAGTCTTCCTCTAGTCTTCCTCTAACCTTCCTCTAGTCTTCCTCTAGTCTTCCTCTAACCTTCCTCTAACCTTCCTCTAACCTTCCTCTAGTCTTCCTCTAGTCTTCCTCTAACCTTCCTCTAGTCTTCCTCTAGTCTTCCTCTAACCTTCCTCTAGTCTTCCTCTAGTCTTCCTCTAACCTTCCTCTAGTCTTCCTCTAACCTTCCTCTAGTCTTCCTCTAGTCTTCCTCTAACCTTCCTCTAACCTTCCTCTAGTCTTCCTCTAACCTTCCTCTAGTCTTCCTCTAGTCTTCCTCTAACCTTCCTCTAGTCTTCCTCTAGTCTTCCTCTAACCTTCCTCTGACCTTCCTCTAACCTTCCTCTAGTCTTCCTCTAACCTTCCTCTAGTCTTCCTCTAGTCTTCCTCTAGTCTTCCTCTAGTCTTCCTCTAGTCTTCCTCTAACCTTCTTCTAACCTTCCTCTAGTCTTCCTCTAGTCTTCCTCTAGTCTTCCTCTAACCTTCTTCTAGTCTTCCTCTAGTCTTCCTCTAGTCTTCCTCTAACCTTCCTCTAGTCTTCCTCTAACCTTCCTCTAGTCTTCCTCTAGTCTTCCTCTAACCTTCCTCTAACCTTCCTCTAGTCTTCCTCTAACCTTCCTCTAGTCTTCCTCTAACCTTCCTCTAACCTTCCTCTAGTCTTCCTCTAGTCTTCCTCTAACCTTCCTCTAACCTTCCTCTAGTCTTCCTCTAACCTTCCTCTAGTCTTCCTCTAACCTTCTTCTAACCTTCCTCTAGTCTTCCTCTAACCTTCTTCTAACCTTCCTCTAGTCTTCCTCTAGTCTTCCTCTAACCTTCCTCTAACCTTCCTCTAGTCTTCCTCTAGTCTTCCTCTAACCTTCCTCTAACCTTCCTCTAACCTTCCTCTAGTCTTCCTCTAGTCTTCCTCTAGTCTTCCTCTAGTCTTCCTCTAGTCTTCCTCTAACCTTCCTCTAGTCTTCCTCTAGTCTTCCTCTAACCTTCCTCTAGTCTTCCTCTAACCTTCCTCTAACCTTCCTCTAGTCTTCCTCTAACCTTCCTCTAGTCTTCCTCTAGTCTTCCTCTAACCTTCCTCTAACCTTCCTCTAACCTTCCTCTAGTCTTCCTCTAGTCTTCCTCTAACCTTCCTCTAGTCTTCCTCTAACCTTCCTCTAACCTTCCTCTAGTCTTCCTCTAACCTTCCTCTAGTCTTCCTCTAGTCTTCCTCTAACCTTCCTCTAACCTTCCTCTAGTCTTCCTCTAGTCTTCCTCTAACCTTCCTCTAACCTTCCTCTAGTCTTCCTCTAACCTTCCTCTAGTCTTCCTCTAACCTTCCTCTAACCTTCCTCTAGTCTTCCTCTAACCTTCTTCTACCTCTCACCTTCCTCTAGTCTTCCTCTAGTCTTCCTCTAACCTTCCTCTAACCTTCCTCTAGTCTTCCTCTAGTCTTCCTCTAACCTTCCTCTAACCTTCTTCTAACCTTCCTCTAGTCTTCCTCTAGTCTTCCTCTAGTCTTCCTCTAGTCTTCCTCTAGTCTTCCTCTAACCTTCCTCTAGTCTTCCTCTAGTCTTCCTCTAACCTTCCTCTAGTCTTCCTCTAACCTTCCTCTAACCTTCCTCTAGTCTTCCTCTAACCTTCCTCTAGTCTTCCTCTAGTCTTCCTCTAACCTTCCTCTAGTCTTCCTCTAGTCTTCCTCTAACCTTCCTCTAACCTTCCTCTAACCTTCCTCTAGTCTTCCTCTAGTCTTCCTCTAACCTTCCTCTAGTCTTCCTCTAGTCTTCCTCTAGTCTTCCTCTAACCTTCCTCTAGTCTTCCTCTAACCTTCCTCTAGTCTTCCTCTAACCTTCCTCTAACCTTCCTCTAACCTTCCTCTAGTCTTCCTCTAGTCTTCCTCTAGTCTTCCTCTAGTCTTCCTCTAGTCTTCCTCTAACCTTCCTCTAGTCTTCCTCTAGTCTTCCTCTAACCTTCCTCTAACCTTCCTCTAACCTTCCTCTAGTCTTCCTCTAACCTTCCTCTAGTCTTCCTCTAGTCTTCCTCTAACCTTCCTCTAACCTTCCTCTAACCTTCTTCTAGTCTTCCTCTAACCTTCCTCTAGTCTTCCTCTAACCTTCCTCTAACCTTCCTCTAGTCTTCCTCTAACCTTCCTCTAGTCTTCCTCTAACCTTCCTCTAGTCTTCCTCTAGTCTTCCTCTAGTCTTCCTCTAACCTTCCTCTAACCTTCCTCTAACCTTCTCTAGTCTTCCTCTAACCTTCCTCTAGTCTTCCTCTAACCTTCCTCTAACCTTCCTCTAACCTTCCTCTAGTCTTCCTCTAGTCTTCCTCTAACCTTCCTCTAACCTTCCTCTAGTCTTCCTCTAGTCTTCCTCTAGTCTTCCTCTAACCTTCCTCTAACCTTCCTCTAGTCTTCCTCTAACCTTCCTCTAACCTTCCTCTAGTCTTCCTCTAGTCTCTAGTCTCCCTCTAACCTTCCTCTAACCTTCCTCTAGTCTTCCTCTAGTCTTCCTCTAGTCTTCCTCTAGTCTTCCTCTAACCTTCCTCTAACCTTCCTCTAACCTTCCTCTAGTCTTCCTCTAGTCTTCCTCTAGTCTTCCTCTAACCTTCCTCTAACCTTCCTCTAGTCTCCTCTAGTCTTCCTCTAGTCTTCCTCTAGTCTTCCTCTAACCTTCCTCTAACCTTCCTCTAACCTTCCTCTAGTCTTCCTCTAGTCTTCCTCTAGTCTTCCTCTAACCTTCTCTAACCTTCCTCTAGTCTTCCTCTAGTCCTTCCTCTAGTCTTCCTCTAACCTTCCTCTATCTCTCCTCTAACCTTCCTCTAGTCTTCCTCTAGTCCTTCCTCTAACCTTCCTCTAACCTTCCTCTAACTTCCTCTAGTCTTCCTCTAGTCTTCCTCTAACCTTCCTCTAACCTTCCTCTAACCTTCCTCTAGTCTTCCTCTAGTCTTCCTCTAGTCTTCCTCTAACCTTCCTCTAACTTCCTCTAGTCTTCCTCTAACCTTCCTCTAGTCTTCCTCTAACCTTCCTCTAGTCCTTCCTCTAACCTTCCTCTAGTCTTCCTCTAGTCTTCCTCTAGTCTTCCTCTAACCTTCCTCTAACCTTCCTCTAGTCTTCCTCTACCTTCCTCTAGTCCTTCCTCTAGTCTTCCTCTAACCTTCCTCTAACCTTCCTCTAGTCTTCCTCTAGTCCTTCCTCTAGTCTTCCTCTAACCTTCCTCTAACCTTCCTCTAGTCTTCCTCTAACCTTCCTCTAGTCTTCCTCTAACCTTCCTCTAAGTCTTCCTCTAACCTTCCTCTAGTCTTCCTCTAACCTTCCTCTAACCTTCCTCTAACCTCCTCTAACCTTCCTCTAACCTTCCTCTAGTCTTCCTCTAACCTTCCTCTAACCTTCCTCTAGTCTTCCTCTAACCTTCCTCTAACCTTCCTCTAGTCTTCCTCTAACTCTTCCTCTAGTCTTCCTCTAACCTTCCTCTAACCTTCCTCTAGTCTTCCTCTAACCTTCCTCTAACCTTCCTCTAGTCTTCCTCTAACCTTCCTCTAGTCTTCCTCTAACCTTCCTCTAGTCTTCCTCTAGTCTTCCTCTAGACCTTCCTCTAACCTTCCTCTAGTCTTCCTCTAACCTTCCTCTAGTCTTCCTCTAACCTTCCTCTAACCTTCCTCTAGTCTTCCTCTAGTCTTCCTCTAACCTTCCTCTAGTCTTCCTCTAACCTTCCTCTAGTCCTTCTCTAACCTTCCTCTAACCTTCCTCGAACCTTCCTGCTAAGTCTTCCTCTAGTCTTCCTCTAACCTTCCTCTAGTCTTCCTCTAGACCTTCCTCTAGTCTTCCTCTAGACCTTCCTCTAGACCTTCCTCTTCCTCTAACCTTCCTCTACCTTCCTCTATCTTCTCTAACTTCCTCTAGGACCTGCCTCTAGTCTTCCTCTAGTCTTCCTCTAACCTTCCTCTATCCTTCCTCTAGTCTTCCGCTATCCTTCCTCTAGTCTTCCTCTAACCTTCCTCTATCTTCCTCTAACCTTCCTCTAGTCTTCGCTACCTCTAGTCTTCCTCTAGTCTTTCCTCTAACCTTCCTCTAACCTTCCTCTAGTCTTCCTCTAACCTTCCTCTAGTCTCTTCCTCTAACCTTCCTCTAGTCTTCCTCTAACCTTCCTCTAGTCTTCCTCTAACCTTCTCTATCCTTCCTCTAGTCTTCCTCTAAC
>NC_140177.1:6656163-6682055 GCF_963971535.1 Notolepis coatsorum
CATATTTGGCACTATATCGTCGAGTTGGACGTAGTCTATTAAGCTAATAATAGTCTGTTAATATATAGTGCTTCGTGCGGTGAGAATACTACCGTAGTCAGTACCCCATCGTTTCGAGCAGAGAACTGGCTGCTTACCCAGGGTGGTTGACCCCATGTGAAGCTGCACCCGAGGAGCCCCAGAGCCGACGAGCGAGTGGACCTGTATACCGGATTATTCTACCGACGACAGCCCGCCTTCCCAGGCACGGATTATGCTTTGTATACTTTGATTATTCCATGGATAAAGACCCCCGACACTGCCGTGTGTTGGAACCCCCCCCCCCTGGAGAGGACGCAAGGTGAGGAGACGCTCTGCAAGACGAGGTCGCTTCACGTCTCTCCCCCGTGGACCGGAGAGAGCCGGCCCACAAAGAGTCCACCTGCTTTCATCTGTGGTCCAAGGATCGCCGGCGCATTGAACGGCACTACAGTGGGTTCACCTGGGATACCCTTGGCCGGACGAGGCAGCCGGATTCTACCCCCCCCCCCTCCTACTCCTGTCGGCTTACAAGCGACCGGATTAACCCCCCCTTAGTGTATCCAGTCTTATAATCATTAAAGTATCATTGCTGTTATTCCTTAACTATTCCAGGTCGTATATTTACCACCTGCGCCATCAGAGATTGGACATTCTCTATTGATATACCGACGAATACTCTTTGCCATAAAAGTGCATACTATTTCAATTCATAAATGTAATTAAGTGATTAAGTGCTTGCTCTACACACCATTGCTGTGTAGTAATAAACGCATACTTCGACTTCGTACATTTGTGTTGGATCCGTTTCATCTACGTGAGAGTGTTTATGATAATATATTTATGCCGTGTACTGGGTGGCCGAATATTAAGTACAAAGGTAGTGGTAGTAAGTATCATATCTAGTAATACAGTCAGGGAATTGTACCCCTCAGTTACAGTAAGTATAAATATTATATATGCTGTGGTGTATAATATTCACGTGGTCAAATGTACATTATGTGATTGTCTGCATTATGAGGAGATGAATGCTAACACATGTTTGTGCTTTGTCTCTGTGTTACAGGTTCTCTGCATGGCAGAAGAAAGGAGAGAGGACCTTCTTGGAGCGGGGACTGGGGGCCATGCCTGTTCCGAGCCCCTCCGCCCAGCCTCTCCCTCCACCCAGCAGGGACTGGGGGCCATGCCTGCTCCGAGCCCCTCCGCCCAGCCTCTCCCTCCACCCAGCAGGGACTGGGGGCCATGCCTGCTCCGAGCCCCTCCGCCCAGCCTCTCCCTCCACCCAGCAGGGACTGGGGGCCATGCCTGCTCCGAGCCCCTCCGCCCAGCCTCTCCCTCCACCCATGGTGCTGTCCTTCCAGCAGGCCGGACAAGGACAGCCCTTCGCCTTCCCCGTGCCGGACGACCACGTACACGCCACGCCACCCAGTAGTGCCTGCTTTAGTGCCCATCCTGCCCCGCCCTCCTCCGGCCCCGCTACCGGCCCTCCTCCACCACCACCACCACCACCACCTCTTCCTCCCGCTCAACTCCCCCGGACCACAGCCTTCAGGAAGAGGAAGGCTGCAGAGGCTGCTGCTGCTGCTGCTGCAGCAGGCCTAGTGGTGGTGGAGCCCCCCCCGTCAACGCAAGCAGTACGCCTGCAGCAAGTGTGGTCAGCCTAAGAGGCTGGATTAAATCTGAGCCCTGGATGAATGATTTGACCCGCTCTGCGAAGCGTGAGTGCCGCAGAGCCGAGCGCAAATGGAAGAAGGACAAACTGCATGTATCTCTTCACATGCTAAGAGACTGCTGGCATCACTTCCAGAATATTGTACGGGAGGCTAGGACAACATATTTTGCTGACATTATCATGTCAAACTGCCATAAGCCCCGTGTATTGTTTAAGACCATCAATGATGTACTGAATGCACCACTGACTACCTGTGTGGAGGCCTCTCGTGCTGCCTGTGAAGGGTTCCTTAACTTCTTTATTGATAAGGTCTCCTCCCTTAGGGCTTCTATTTCACCTCCTGTTTATGACCCCTCCGTTTTTGTACCCAGCCCCGCGGTATTTAACACATTTGTGCCCATGACGCTGTCTTCCTTACAGGAGGTCATTGGCTAAATGAAGCCATTGGGCTCCCCAGATGATGCTGTTCCACCTCGACTCTTTAAGGAAGTCTTCCCAGCTGTTGGGCCTACTGTACTCAACATTATAAATAGCAGCCTGTCCTCTGGTGTGGTCCCGGCACGTTTTAAACATGCGGTTGTGCAGCCCCTGATCAAGAAGCCTGGGCTTGATCCTGCAGCCATGTCAAATTTTAGGCCCATCTCTAAACTGCCGTTTTTATCAAATATCCTTGAGAAAATTGTCTATACTCGGCTAATGAATTTTTTAAACGAGCACAATATTCTCGAGGTTTTCCAATCTGGTTTTAAATCCCTGCACAGCACTGAGTCGGCACTTTTAAGAGTTTTTAATGACATCTTTTTAGCTACTGATTCCAGTGACTGTGTTGTCCTGGTCCTTTTAGACCCGTCGGCCGCATTTGACACGGTGGACCATGACATTTTAATTGCCCGCCTTGAACAGTGGGTGGGCATCAGAGACATAGCCCTTGAATGGTTCAAGTCCTACCTGGCAGATCGATCTTTTTGAGTCAGGCTCGAGGACTCTGTGTCCTCTACTGCCCCCCCCTATTGTATGGTGTACCCCAGGGCTCGATACTTGGCGCCGTCCTCTATTTATTTATTGCCCCTTGGTTCCATCCTCAGAAAGCACGGCATTCCTTTTCACTGCTACGCTGATGACAGCCAGATCTATATGCCACTAAAAAAGTCTGGCTCCTTTTCCATAGAGCCGCTGACCAAATGTGGATGGCATTGAATTTTTTTTATTTTAATTACAAAAAGACGGAGGTCATGGTTTTTGGTGCCCCCTCTGTGACCTAGACCTGGGTTCGCTGGCACAACATGTCAAACCAATAGTAAAGAACTTAGGTGTAGAAATCGACCCAGACCTTAAATTTGACAGCCAGATCAAGGCCGTGGTCAAATCGAGTTTTTTCCAGTTGAGGCAGCTGGCCAAAATTAAGCCCATCCTACAGGCGCAGCATTTTGAAGCAGTAATCTATGCATTTGTGACTACCAGGCTGGATTACTGCAATGCACTTTATATAGGGGTGAGTGGATCCTCAGTGGCTCGCCTTCAGATGGTGCAGAACGCCGCTGCACGTCTTTTAACTGGCACTCGTAAATATGACCACATCTCACCGATTCTATCCTCACTCCACTGGCTCCCCGTGCACTTTAGGATACATTTTAATTCTTTTATTTGCTTTTAAAGCTCTTCATGACCTTGCCCCACCCTACCTCTCTGAGCTGTTGCAGGTCTATACACCTTCTCGCTCTCTCAGGTCAGCTGACCAGCTGCTCCTAGTAGTGCCTACAACTAGGCGTAAGCTCAGGGGGGACCGTGCCTTCTCCGTTGTCGCCCCCAAAATGTGGAACGAGCTGCCACTGCAGATTAGGCAGGCCTCATCACTGCCCCGTTTCAAAGGCCTCCTTAAGACCCACCTTTTCTCTCTGGCTCTCGACACCATGTAGCTTGTTGATTTTATGATCTTATTGTCTTACTGTGTTATTGTTGTATCGTTTTGTTACTGTGTCCTTTGCTCTTAAATATTTTTTTAAGTACTCTGATCTATTTAAATTTGTATTGCTGCCTATGTTTACCTTTTTTTTGGTACTCTTGTTTTTTTTTTTTTTTTTTTTTTAGTGCTGCTTATAGTTTTTAATATGCTCCCTCTGTACAGCACTTTGTGCTCCTGTGGCTGTTAAAACGCTTTATAAATAAAGTTGGATTGGATACTGGCCACACTCGCATCGCAGGCGTAGCCTATACTGTGCTGCTGTTGGCGGGAAGAGTGTCGAGGAGTGGCGGGCAACGATGAAGGACGCTAGGCCCAAGGACACGTGAGCCCCTAGCTTGGACGTTTTTGTAAATGGTCGAATGAACTACATGAATTCAGTTCTACTCCTACGTGAACCGAGACCTGGTTGTGGTGTAAGGGCCCGAGTGGGTCTGTGATCCACGGAGCCATATTGTCGGTAGTCTTGATTACCGGTGGGGGACTCCCTTGTCAAGCGGATCTGTGGTGAGACACCAGACAAACATCGGTTCAATCAAGTGACTTTTGTGCCAACATTAATGAATTATTAATCAATTCAGATGTTTAAATGCCCCCATGTACTCTTTGATTGATTGTGCCATGTATTACACAACTACTTACTAAATAAATATACAGTATTTTCCAAACAAGTCATGCCTTCTGCCTTGTTTATTTAAACATATCGTCAATGTACACATGTTTATTACACATTACTATTCTCCCTGCAATGGCTAAGCTGTTTTCTCTACATAATGTACACATTGTTGTTATTACATTATTATTATAATAATAATAATAATAATAATAATTATTATTATTATTATTATTATTATTATTATTATTATTATTATTATATAAATAATAATAATTATTATTATTTATTATTATTATATTAATAATAATAATAATAATTATTATTATTACATTGATCAGTGATTTGTTTCACGTCGGAGGTGGGATTCGAACAGGCGACTCTCTGTGTGAGGTGAGATCCCCGCCTCCCCCCCTCCTCTCTGTGTGGGGTGGGATCCACGCCTCCTCCCCCCCACATCCCCCTCCCCTCAAACAGAGTAGATGAACAAAAATAGGTCCACAAGATCTCCCCAGAGAAGGGACTGGACTGTGCCGTTTAGGTCCAGCTCTACCCAGAGAGGGGACTGTACTGTGGTGCCGTTTAGGTCCAGCTCTACCCAGAGAGGGGACTGTACTGTGCCATTTAGGTCCAGATCTCCCCAGAGAGGGGACTGTACTGTGCCGTTTAGGTCCAGCTCTACCCAGAGAGGGGACTGTACTGTGCCATTTAGGTCCAGCTCTACCCAGAGAGGGGACTGTACTGTGCCGTTTAGGTCCAGATCTACCCAGAGAGGGGACTGTACTGTGCTGTTTAGGTCCAGCTCTACCCAGAGAAGGGACTGGACTGTGCTGTTTAGGTCCAGCTCTACCCAGAGAGGGGACTGTACTGTGCCATTTAGGTCCAGCTCTACCCAGAGAGGGGACTGTACTGTGGTGTTTAGGTCCAGATCTCCCCAGAGAGGGGACTGTACTGTGCCGTTTAGGTCCAGATCTCCCCAGAGAGGGGACTGTACTGTGCCGTTTAGGTCCAGATCTACCCAGAGAGGGGACTGTACTGTGCCGTTTAGGTCCAGATCTACCCAGAGAGGGGACTGTACTGTGCCGTTTAGGTCCAGATCTACCCAGAGAGGGGACTGTACTGTGGTGCTGTTTAGGTCCAGATCTACCCAGAGAGGGGACTGTACTGTGGTGCCGTTTAGATCCAGCTCTACCCAGAGAGGGGACTGCACTGTGGTGCCGTTTAGCTCCAGCTCTACCCAGAGAGGGGACTGTACTGTGGTGCCGTTTAGGTCCAGCTCTACCCAGAGAGGGGACTGCACTGTGGTGCCGTTTAGGTCCAGATCTACCCAGAGAGGGGACTGTACTGTGGTGCCGTAGGTCCAGCTCTACCCAGAGAGGGGACTGTACTGTGCCATTTAGGTCCAGATCTACCCAGAGAGGGGACTGTACTGTGCTGTTTAGGTCCAGATCTACCCAGAGAGGGGACTGTACTGTGCTGTTTAGGTCCAGATCTACCCAGAGAGGGGACTGTACTGTGCCGTTTAGGTCCAGATCTCCCCAGAGAGGGGACTGTACTGTGGTGCCGTTTAGGTCCAGATCTCCCCAGAGAGGGGACTGTACTGTGGTGCCGTTTAGGTCCAGCTCTACCCAGAGAGGGGACTGCACTGTGCCGTTTAGGTCCAGATCTACCCAGAGAGGGGACTGTACTGTGGTGCCGTTTAGGTCCAGATCTACCCACAGAGGGGACTGTACTGTGGTGCCGTTTAGGTCCAGATCTCCCCAGAGAGGGGACTGTACTGTGGTGCCGTTTAGGTCCAGCTCTACCCAGAGAGGGGACTGTACTGTGCCATTTAGGTCCAGCTCTACCCAGAGAGGGGACTGTACTGTGCCGTTTAGGTCCAGATCTACCCAGAGAGGGGACTGTACTGTGCTGTTTAGGTCCAGCTCTACCCAGAGAAGGGACTGGACTGTGCCGTTTAGGTCCAGCTCTACCCAGAGAGGGGACTGTACTGTGCCATTTAGGTCCAGCTCTACCCAGAGAGGGGACTGTACTGTGGTGTTTAGGTCCAGATCTCCCCAGAGAGGGGACTGTACTGTGCCGTTTAGGTCCAGATCTCCCCAGAGAGGGGACTGTACTGTGCCGTTTAGGTCCAGATCTACCCAGAGAGGGGACTGTACTGTGCCGTTTAGGTCCAGATCTACCCAGAGAGGGGACTGTACTGTGCCGTTTAGGTCCAGATCTACCCAGAGAGGGGACTGTACTGTGGTGCTGTTTAGGTCCAGATCTACCCAGAGAGGGGACTGTACTGTGGTGCCGTTTAGATCCAGCTCTACCCAGAGAGGGGACTGCACTGTGGTGCCGTTTAGCTCCAGCTCTACCCAGAGAGGGGACTGTACTGTGGTGCCGTTTAGGTCCAGCTCTACCCAGAGAGGGGACTGCACTGTGGTGCCGTTTAGGTCCAGATCTACCCAGAGAGGGGACTGTACTGTGGTGCCGTAGGTCCAGCTCTACCCAGAGAGGGGACTGTACTGTGCCATTTAGGTCCAGATCTACCCAGAGAGGGGACTGTACTGTGCTGTTTAGGTCCAGATCTACCCAGAGAGGGGACTGTACTGTGCTGTTTAGGTCCAGATCTACCCAGAGAGGGGACTGTACTGTGCCGTTTAGGTCCAGATCTCCCCAGAGAGGGGACTGTACTGTGGTGCCGTTTAGGTCCAGATCTCCCCAGAGAGGGGACTGTACTGTGGTGCCGTTTAGGTCCAGCTCTACCCAGAGAGGGGACTGCACTGTGCCGTTTAGGTCCAGATCTACCCAGAGAGGGGACTGTACTGTGGTGCCGTTTAGGTCCAGATCTACCCACAGAGGGGACTGTACTGTGGTGCCGTTTAGGTCCAGATCTCCCCAGAGAGGGGACTGTACTGTGGTGCCGTTTAGGTCCAGCTCTACCCAGAGAGGGGACTGCACTGTGCCGTTTAGGTCCAGATCTACCCAGAGAGGGGACTGTACTGTGGTGCCGTTTAGGTCCAGCTCTACCCAGAGAGGGGACTGTACTGTGGTGCCGTTTAGGTCCAGATCTACCCAGAGAGTGGACTGTACTGTGGTGCCGTTTAGGTCCAGCTCTACCCAGAGAGGGGACTGTACTGTGGTGCCGTTTAGGTCCAGATCTACCCAGAGAGGGGACTGTACTGTGCCGTTTAGGTCCAGATCTCCCCAGAGAGGGGACTGTACTGTGGTGCCGTTTAGGTCCAGATCTACCCAGAGAGGAGAATGTACTGTGCTGTTTAGGTCCAGATCTACCCAGAGAGGGGACTGTACTGTGCTGTTTAGGTCCAGATCTACCCAGAGAGGGGACTGTACTGTGGTGCCGTTTAGGTCCAGATCTACCCAGAGAGGGGACTGTACTGTGGTGCCGTTTAGGTCCAGATCTACCCAGAGAGGCGACTGTACTGTGGTGCCGTTTAGGTCCAGATCTACCCAGAGAGGGGACTGTACTGTGCCGTTTAGGTCCAGCTCCTTCAGGCAGTCCTGTTTTGCAGTCAGAGCCACTCAGTTTTGGAACACCCTACCAACTGAAAAACAATACTGTGCTACCTACCACACCTTTACAAAAAAACTCAAGACATAAACATGTGATCACTTTTAATCAGTTCATTGTGTATTTTGTTATTGCTTTTACTATTATGTTGGATTGTGTTGTAAATACTGTGTTTTACTTTTAATGCTTCTGTTCTAGGTGTATGGTTGGTCTTATAACATATTGCCAAAAGGACTACAGTTGTGAATTAGCAAGCTGGCTAAAACTGACACATTTACACAAATGTTGATTTAATGTGTACTGTCCTGTTTTAAATAAACAAACTGAAACACACACAGAGCGACACACACAAACAACCACACACACAGAGCGACACACACACACACACTTCATTACCATTTACTGTACCATTTACCATTCATGGCGCTGTAAGAGGCAGCCTTATCGCAGGAGATTTCAACCACTGCAGCATAAAGATTTTCCCAGCATGCCTCTTGCCCCACAAGAGGAGACGAGACGTGAGGGTGGGCAGCCATGTCTTTTCGATCTACCAGTCGATCTCAAGTCGATCTCAAGTCGATTCCCTACCCGCCGTATGTATATTTACCTCCCACCCACCCACCCCCTCCTAATGTACAGTCCCCTCCCCATCATATGTATATACTCTGTCAGGATCTAGGGGTAACAGTACTGTATATTTGAATACCGCTTATGTCACAAATGTATCGGTACTAAACACCTATATGTCCCTATGCCATAAATGTCATGTATGTTGTGTATGTCATAAATGTCTATATGAATTGAAAATGGGGGACCCTGATGGAAACAAGACAAACGTCTTTCTCAGGTCTGCATCCCCTTAACAATTGTATGTATTGAGCCGTACTGTATTGTACCCATTCTGCAATCTGTTAAATAAAGTTTTCATTCATTCATTCAGCCTCTGAGTCGATCGCTGGACGAGCTGGAAAACCCAGACAAAGACATGTCGTCATTTCGTCAGCCAATCCCTGTCCTTCTGCGTGGCTCTTTGGCCAGTCTTCTTTTTTTGGCAGGCTTTCACTTGCATGCGGTATTCAACGCCGACAGCCGGATTCGAACCCGGTGTCTCTTGCTGATGAGCGCAATGTCCGCTGCGCCACCCAGCCGCCTAGAAGAAAGGTCTTTTGATGTATATTTATAAAAATTATTAAAAAAGAATCTCGAGTGCCCTGAAAACAGAATATGTTTGGGGGACTGGAATTAGTTACATTAGCGTGGGAGCATGCAAGCACAAAACAAAACATGTCGTCTCAATTTATATTTTGAAGTCACCTGTTTGCACTGGTTTAAGAGAATAGAACCTGCATTCTCATATACTCCAGAATAAACGTTCATTGACCGTGTTTCCAGCATCTACTCCTCGTGGACCTGACGAGACGTTTTAAATTAAACGTTTATTCTGGAGCATACGAGTGTGCGGGTTCCATTCTCTTTATTGTGATTATTACCTAGCCCACCGGATAGACTCTGGTTGTAGAAGCCAAAACCGACATATATATATATATTTTTTTATCAACTTTTTCTCCCATTTTCTATTTTTCTCCCATCCCAATTGCGTATCGTCCAATTCTACCCTCCCCTGTCTCGAGCGTTGTTAGGCCATGCCTCCCACTGGCCGGCTGCAATGTGGACCAAGCCTTGCATCACGTGTCCCCTCCGGTACTCGAGGAGGCAGCCGTCGCATCTTTTCACCTGCACAGCGCGATCTCTCAGCGTCGGGGGTTTGCGTTTTTGGAGGGCACGCCGCCCCCGTCGCTTCCTGATTCTGCTGCGCAGGCTTCTATAAATAGATAGAATAGAATAGATCTTTATTGTCATTGTTACAGTTGTTACAACGAAATTTAAAATGCAGCCCTAGGTGCTAGTAAAAATATAAAAACATAAAAACACAATCCTAAACACAGTATTAAATATAAAAACACGAGTAAGGCATAAATAACATTAATATTAACAGGGGGGGTGTAAAAGAGAATTGCACTATCCCTTAATGTTGTGTGTGCGTGGGGGGGGGGGGGCGGGGGGTGCAAGGGAGACTGTTGTTTTAAAATTTAGCTGAGTTTAGTGCACATATGGCCCTGGGATAAAAACTAAACTTCAGTCTGTTTGTCCGGGTGGGCATGACGCTGAAACGCCTGCCCGAGCGCAGCCGTACGAGGTGCTTGTTGCCCGGGTGGTGTGGGTCCTTCAGTATTTTTACTGCTTTTTTAAGGCAGCGGGAGTTGTATAGTCCCTCCAGTGAGGGGAGGGGGCAGCCGATAATCTTCTGGGCCGAGTTGATGACCCTCTGGAGCGCCCCCTCCCTCCTCTCTGCGGCTGTGCAGCTGAGCAACCACGCGTTGATGCAGTAGGTGAGGATGCTTTCCACGGAGCAGCGGTAAAAAGACAACTGTTCTGTTCTGTTCAATTTCATCATTATACATCTTTCCTTTGAACAATAAAACCCTGCAAACTACATCGGCTGCAGCTCGGAACATTCATCTTTATCAACATCCACAACTTTGATTTGCTGAGTTGGGAAATAACGAAGTGGGTGTTGCATCGTGACGCTTGTCGATTCATTGGGGAGCGACAAGCGGCCACTACACTGGTCATGACACACCCCTTATAAATGCGCTTAGTTAACACCAACTCTCTGAAGACGTACGTAAATAACTTCACTTTAATAACTGTTTTTTTTTATTTACTAAAGCCGATCTTTTTGAATTGGAGTGTTTTTGCAATGAGGCTCATTTGCATAGAAAGGAGCACATTTTCCGCCCATATTACCTCATTTAAATAACCGCAAATACCACGGACGCACAGAGACGCAATGATGGTGGCAACGCAGTTAGCACAGTATTTCACCCTTTTGTGAGTGCTTTGTGAATAGCAAGGTTTGTTTTGGGGGCTATTTGCAGGTATAGGGTGACCAGATGCAAAAAGTCCAAAAGCAGGACAACAGTAAGATTTTGGTGGGACAAAGTGGGACAGATAGATAATGTAATTTTTTTTATTAGAATAACATGGTCTTTACCGAGACCAATGTTTTTTTTTTGCTTCAAAAAGAGGGACATCCTCTCAATATGTTGGACGTTCGGTCAAATGGTGGGACAGTACAACCAAAAGGGGGACACCTGGTCACCCTATTTGCAGGCATAGCGTCAGAAAAAGCCACACAAACCCTTTGTGAATTCGCCCCTGAGCGTCATTTGTTCTGAATTAGGCCTATTTGAGTGAGAATAACTCAACTGCACACAGACAGGGGCCTTGATAACCATGGGAGAAATCTAGACTAACACAGGCACTCATCACCCACCTCTCGGCAGAATCCTTTCATCTCTCCCCGTCTCTGAAGCACCGTGGCTGGCCTGCCTTATGCATGAATCATAACTGGTTTAATCATACATCATACAATGTTACTGGAGAAAATTAGAGGCATCTGTCTCTTTCCCTATATTCTTGGTGTGTGTGTGTGTGTGCGTGTGTGTGTGTGGTGTGTGTGTGTGTGTGTGTGTGTGTGTGTGTGTGTGTGTGTGTGTGTGTGTGTGTGTGTGTGTGTGTGTGTGTGTGTGTGTGTGTGTGTGTGTGTGTGTGTGTGTGTGTGTGTGTGCACACGCGTGCAAGTCTCTTGTTGGCCTTCAGATATTTAAAAAATGGTCTCTTCGAGTCAGAAGGAATATGCGTGGCGTCGCACTTTAACAGATCATTTGTGGGCACCGTTCTGGAGAAATGCTATAGCACTCATCCTCCTATCAGGCATCACCTGGGTCTGATGAGACTTGTCAGTCAACTGGTTATCTGTTTGAAAGGTGTGTGTGTGTCAGATGTGCTCTTTGGCTGTGCCGTTGTTTTGACATTCTTACTTAGACGTTCACTGGCTGAACAGAAGGACATTTCTGGATAGATTCAAAAGCTGCTTGGACACCTTTTTGCTTGAATACTTTGTGTAACATTTGAAATCTAATCTAATCTGATGGAAAAGAGAAGATACTGTAGATACCCATTTCTTATTTGTGTGTTCATTAGAAAGCTATCCTGCTGCAAACTAGCCTAGATTACCACAAATTAATGAAAGTGGATTAGATTAGATAGGATTATATACGATTAGATTAGATTAGATTAGATTAGATTAGATTAGATTAGAATAGATTGCAATGTATTGTCATTATACAGCACAAATAAAAATAAGTTAATACGAAGAGGACACGGACGCGTGATTACGAAACCTAGCCGCATTTCTCGGAGACGCTCTCTGATTGGCCGACGCCTGTTTCTACACTGGTTAAGCTTAGGCACTCTTCGAAGTTGGTTAAGGTTAGAGTTTGTCTTAGCGCGTGACAATAGAACGCCAGGTAGTTTGCAGGCTGTTTGACGTGGAAATGGGCAAAGACACAGCTCGTCATGGATTGGGCAAACGCGTCAGTGGCCAATCAGAGAGCGTCAGTCAGTGCCAATCAGAGAGCGTCTCCGAGAAATGCGGCTAGGTTTCGTAATCACGCGACACGGACCACTAGTTTAGCTTAAAACTCAGGGAAAAGTGTTTTTGCCCAACAGCTAGGCTAGCCGGTCGTATCCTCTTCCATCAATTTGTGCTAAGCTAGGCTAGCTTGCAGCCGGATAGCTTTCTACTGCACGCACAGAGAGGAAATTGGTATCTATCTTCTTGTCTGACTCTGAGACTATAATGTTGGCGTGTTCCTTTAAACCAGTGCAAACAGGTTACTTCAAAATATAAATTGAGACGACATGTTTTGTTTTGACAGTGATAGTGCTTGCATGCTCCCACGTTAATTCCAGTCCCCCAAACCTATTTCAGGGCACTCAGACTCTTTTTAAATATTTTTTATAAATATACTTCAAAAGACCTTTGTTCTCTCCGTCTCCGTCATCCATTACCATCACTAACTCGGCTAACATGCAGCCGGATAGCTTTCTACTGCACGCACAGAGAGGAAATTGGTATCTATCTTCTTGTCTGACTCTGAGACTATAATGTTGCTCTGAGACTAACCCGATGCGCTGTTAGAATGTGCCGAGAAGATTCCAGGGGCTGGCAAATCTCCGGCGAAAACCCAACATTGTTCAATTTCCTTCTGCATTTCATAACAACTAGTTCATGGAGTGCACTGCATCGTCCATGATGGAAACAAAAAAGAGGAAGGGCGAGTATGACCATGTCCGGTGTCTTATAGGGGGACACTGGGGCGGGGCCTGGTCAAGTGCATGGGTGCATTGTTTTCGTTAATGAAGTACAGTAGGTACTGGAGAAAAAGATATATCTCAGTATGGCGAAGGGCGAGACGCTCAGTCAGTACTCGTATAACTAGGTTATAGTTATAACCTTTCGTTATTATGCCTGTTGTTTTGACTCTGATAGTGTTATTATACCTGTTGTTTTAACTCTGATAGTGTTATTATACCTGTTGTTTTAACTATAATAGTGTTATTATACCTGTTGTTTTAACTATAATAGTGTTATTATACCTGTTGTTTTAACTATGATAGTGTTATTATACCTGTTGTTTTAACTATAATAGTGTTATTATACTTGTTGTTTTAACTATGATAGTGTTATTATACCTGTTGTTTTAACTATGATAGTGTTATTATACCTGTTGTTTTAACTATGATAGTGTTATTATACCTGTTGTTTTAACTATAATAGTGTTATTATACCTGTTGTTTTAACTATGATAGTGTTATTATACCTGTTGTTTTAACTATAATAGTGTTATTATACCTGTTGTTTTAACTATGATAGTGTTATTATACCTGTTGTTTTAACTATAATAGTGTTATTATACCTGTTGTTTTAACGATGATAGTGTTATTATACCTGTTGTTTTGACTATGATAGTGTTATTATACCTGTTGTTTTAACTATAATAGTGTTATTATACCTGTTGTTTTAACTATGATAGTGTTATTATACCTGTTGTTTTGACTATGATAGTGTTATTATACCTGTTGTTTTAACTATGATAGTGTTATTATACCTGTTGTTTTAACTATGATAGTGTTATTATACCTGTTGTTTTAACTATAATAGTGTTATTATACCTGTTGTTTTAACTATGATAGTGTTATTATACCTGTTGTTTTAACTATGATAGTGTTATTATACCTGTTGTTGTTTTGACTATAATAGTGTTATTATACCTGTTGTTTCGACTATGATAGTGTTATTATACCTGTTGTTTTAACTATGATAGTGTTATTATACCTGTTGTTTTAACTATGATAGTGTTATTATACCTGTTGTTTTAACTATGATAGTGTTATTATACCTGTTGTTTTAACTATAATAGTGTTATTATACCTGTTGTTTTAACTATAATAGTGTTATTATACCTGTTGTTTTAACTATGATAGTGTTATTATACCTGTTGTCTTAACTATAATAGTGTTATTATACCTGTTGTTTTAACTATGATAGTGTTATTATACCTGTTGTTTTGACTATAATAGTGTTATTATACCTGTTGTTTTGACTATGATAGTGTTATTATACCTGTTGTTTTAACTATGATAGTGTTATTATACCTGTTGTTTTAACTATAATAGTGTTATTATACCTGTTGTTTTGACTATGATAGTGTTATTATACCTGTTGTTTTGACTCTGATAGTGTTATTATACCTGTTGTTTTAACTATGATAGTGTTATTATACCTGTTGTTTTAACTATGATAGTGTTATTATACCTGTTGTTTTAACTATGATAGTGTTATTATACCTGTTGTTTTAACTATGATAGTGTTATTATACCTGTTGTTTTAACTATGATAGTGTTATTATACCTGTTGTTTTAACTATAATAGTGTTATTATACCTGTTGTTTTAACTATAATAGTGTTATTATACCTGTTGTTTTAACTATGATAGTGTTATTATACCTGTTGTTTTAACTCTGATAGTGTTATTATACCTGTTGTTTTAACTATAATAGTGTTATTATACCTGTTGTTTTAACTATGATAGTGTTATTATACATGTTGTTTTAACTATGATAGTGTTATTATACCTGTTGTTTTAACTATAATAGTGTTATTATACCTGTTGTTTTAACTATAATAGTGTTATTATACCTGTTGTTTTAACTATGATAGTGTTATTATACCTGTTGTTTTGACTATAATAGTTTTATTATACCTGTTGTTTTGACTATAATAGTGTTATTATACCTGTTGTTTTAACTATAATAGTGTTATTATACCTGTTGTTTTAACTATGATAGTGTTATTATACCTGTTGTTTTAACTATGATAGTGTTATTATACCTGTTGTTTTAACTATAATAGTGTTATTATACCTGTTGTTTTAACTATGATAGTGTTATTATACCCGTTGTTTTGACTATAATAGTGTTATTATACCTGTTGTTTTAACTATGATAGTGTTATTATACCTGTTGTTTTAACTATGATAGTGTTATTATACCTGTTGTTTTAACTATGATAGTGTTATTATACCTGTTGTTTTAACTATGATAGTGTTATTATACCTGTTGTTTTAACTATGATAGTGTTATTATACCTGTTGTTTTAACTATAATAGTGTTATTATACCTGTTGTTTTAACTATAATAGTGTTATTATACCTGTTGTTTTAACTATGATAGTGTTATTATACCTGTTGTTTTAACTCTGATAGTGTTATTATACCTGTTGTTTTAACTATAATAGTGTTATTATACCTGTTGTTTTAACTATGATAGTGTTATTATACATGTTGTTTTAACTATGATAGTGTTATTATACCTGTTGTTTTAACTATAATAGTGTTATTATACCTGTTGTTTTAACTATAATAGTGTTATTATACCTGTTGTTTTAACTATGATAGTGTTATTATACCTGTTGTTTTGACTATAATAGTTTTATTATACCTGTTGTTTTGACTATAATAGTGTTATTATACCTGTTGTTTTAACTATAATAGTGTTATTATACCTGTTGTTTTAACTATGATAGTGTTATTATACCTGTTGTTTTAACTATGATAGTGTTATTATACCTGTTGTTTTAACTATAATAGTGTTATTATACCTGTTGTTTTAACTATGATAGTGTTATTATACCCGTTGTTTTGACTATAATAGTGTTATTATACCTGTTGTTTTAACTATGATAGTGTTATTAATATTATACCTGTTGTTTTGACTATAATAGTGTTATTATACCTGTTGTTTTAACTATAATAGTGTTATTATACCTGTTGTTTTAACTATGATAGTGTTATTATACCTGTTGTTTTGACTATAATAGTGTTATTATACCTGTTGTTTTGACTATAATAGTGTTATTATACCTGTTGTTTTAACTATAATAGTGTTATTATACCTGTTGTTTTAACTATGATAGTGTTATTATACCTGTTGTTTTAACTATGATAGTGTTATTATACCTGTTGTTTTAACTATGATAGTGTTATTATACCTGTTGTTTTAACTATAATAGTGTTATTATACCTGTTGTTTTAACTATGATAGTGTTATTATGCCTGTTGTTTTAACTATAATAGTGTTATTATACCTGTTGTTTTAACTATGATAGTGTTATTATACCTGTTGTTTTAACTATAATAGTGTTATTATACCTGTTGTTTTAACTATGATAGTTGTAGCTGAGGGGTACAATTCCCTGACTGTATTGTTAGATATGATATTTAATACCACTACCTCATGTACTTTAACTTCTGGCCACCCAGTACAAGATATAAGTATGATGAACACTTTCCCACCTGATGAAACGAACCAACACAAATGGACCAAATCGAATATTTAATACAGCAAAGGGTGTACACAATATTCACTTAATTACATTTATGATTTGAAATGTTAAGTATGCACTTTTATGGCAAATGAGTATTCGTAGGTAAATCAACATTGAATGTCCAATCTCTGGTTGCGCAGGGAGTAAGTATACAACCTGGAATATTTAGGAAACGATAGCGATAGTACTTAAATAATTATAGCTGGATACACTAAGGGGGGGGGGGGGGTCCCGCTGGTTGTAAGACAGTAGGAGGGGGGGGGGTTAGAGAAGTCGCTGGCGGTATCCCATCTGGCCGACGGTGTCTTGGGAGAATCCAAAGTCTTAGACCCAGTGCCCACAGAACCTCGGGCCGTAGACGAACACAGCTGGACCCTCTGTGGAACGGTATCTGCCGGTCCACAGCGGAGAGACGTGGTGCGACCTCACGTGTAGAGCGCCGCCTCACCTGTAGTCCTCTCCGGGGGGTAATTCCAACACTCGACAGTGTTGGCCTTTATCCATGGAATAATCAAAGCACATAAAGCATAATCCAAGAGCCGTGGAAGGCTCGCCGTCGTCGGGTAGAGTAATCCAATATACAGGTCCAGTCGCTCTTGACCCGGAGCTCCTCGGATGCATTCACCACTAGGGGTCTGACCAGCCTGGATAAGCGTCCAGATAACGTCAGGAACGATGGGGGTACTGATAACTGTAGAACTCGGACCGAACGATGCACCATACATAAATAGACTATTATTAGCTTAATAGAATACGTCCAACTCGACGGTATGGTGCCAAACTATGACCATTCAACTATTAATCTACACGATATCTCAATGCCTATTCTGGGCCAAGTAGGCCCTACTACACCGCACGTGCTTCGTGGGGAGGCTTTTGCGTCTGTCACTCTGTTGGAGGGTAAAGAACTGGACTAAAAGAAGTTCTACTTTACGAGCGTCATATATATATGCGCTATGAACAAATAGTACCACACGTATTTCGCCCGGCATATTACTGCGCGGAACCGGGGGCTGCCTCGACATGTTAGGCGGCACGATTGAACTTGAACCTAGGGGTATGGCAACCTGGCGCCAGGTTCTAGTCCAATGGTAGAATGAAACTATTATGGGCTGTTTAGTAGAAACGGGGATATTCAATGCATATTGTACAAGGAATATACAGGGGATATCAAACGATATACAAATACAATTAAATATATATATATAAATAAATATACATATTCGGTTTAATCTGATCCTTCACAACAGCCGCCCCCTAATTAGTCCCACCTAATTAGCTAAGCAGAGACAGATTAACCGCACTGTCTTCCACTCAAGGTCCGCTGTAAGGTCAGTCAACTCACAAAGTCATAGGGTCATGGTCATCATCGATAGTATCTGGGAGTCGGGGCAGTTATATGAGCCTCGCCACGGGCCGTGTGTAGGTGCGCCCTTGGACGAGTACTTCAGCTGCTCGGACCTTGCCATCGGCACCGGTGATCACTTTGCTTACGCGGCCAGCCGGCCACATAGCTCTGGGGAGTGACTGGTCAACTATCATGACGACTGTTCCTTCTGTCAAATTGTCTCTCTCTTTTACCCACTTCTGGCGGGTCTGTAGAGACGGTAGGTAGTGAAGTAGGAAGCTGCTCCAAAACTTGTCGGCTAGTACTTGGCTGTACCTCCACATTCTTCGGCCGTTCGCTTCTTCGGGCCTGTACATTGTCTGGGGTAGCGCGGGGTCCAGCCGCCCCATTAGGAGTGTGTTGGGGGTGACTGGGTCGACATCTGCTACATCACTGGAGACGTAACCGAGGGGTTTGGAGTTCAATACTCCCTCGATCTCCGTGAGGACTGTCATTAGGACTTCCTCTGCCACAGTCTGGGCTCCGAGTACGGCATACAGGGCTGTCTTTATAGAACGTACTTCTCGTTCCCAGGTTCCACCGAAGTGGGGTGCGTTCGGGGGATTAAACTGGAAGTCAACCTGGGCTGGAGCGAGGTGGGTCTTAAGTTCTGGGCCCATAGCTTGGAAGCTCTCTCTCAGCTCTCTTTCTCCGCCTTTGAAGTTGGTCCCGTGATCAGACAACAATGTAGACGGTTGTCCTTTCCGTGATATGAATCTCCGGAAGGCCATAAGGAATGAGTCTGTGCTCATGGTCGGAAGGAGCTCGATATGTATCGCTCTGGTGGTCTTGTGTCGGCTGTTCAAGACGATCGGGTGCTTAATGTCATCTGGTAGATCGGGGGCTCTCCGCAGGCGACCACCCACTCTGATGAGATTATGTGCGTCACTCTCTGGTGCCAGGTGAATCAGTCTGCTGTCTGATGGGACGGGGTTTCCTCCCTGTAGACAGTCTAGCTCATCGGGGAACGAGTCTCTCTGGGCTCGTTGTAGTAGAAGAAGTTCTGCTTCTTCGTAGTCAGCTGCTGACATGTCAGTGGTGGACTGAATCTCTGGGTGGTGCCGCAGGAATGTCCTTTGTTGCGCACTCTCTAGGGTAATGCAGTCATCTATGTTCGGGTCTGTGGAGGCGACAGTGCTCAGTCCACAGAACATAGGCTTCTTGTTCTCAGCCTCCTCTCTACTTGCTTCCCTCGGGGTGGGCGTGGGCCAATCTCCTTCCGGGAGCTGGAGGAATGCTGGTCCGTCACTGTAGATGTTGTGACGGGTTAGGTCATCCAGGGACATTCCCCGGGTGATGATGTCAGCTGGGTTGTGTTTGGTATCCACATATCTCCAGCTTGCTTCTTCTGTTAGTTCCTGAATCTCGGTGACTCTGACTCCCACGAAGACTTTGTATCTGCATGAATCAGACTTAATCCATGTGAGTACTGTCGTGGAATCTGACCACAAGATTGTTCTATGCACCGGAATGGTGAGTTCACGTTGGATTAACGTGGCTAGATGCGCTCCTGCGAGGGCTGCGCAGAGCTCTAGACGTGGGATAGATTGTTGCTTATGTGGGGCTATCCTTGAGCGGGCCAGTATGAAAGCAGTGTGTATCTCTCCTCCCATCTCTTGGGCACGCAAATAAGCAACCGATCCGTAGGCTACTTCGGAGGCATCGCTGAAGACGTGTAGCTCAATCTCGCATGTCTCTGGCCTCACTGTGGATGGGAAGTAGCTGCGGCGTATGTTGACACCTGGGAGTGAGCGGAGTTCCGTCTCCCACTCTCTCCATATTGAGGCAAGGTGTGCGGGTATTGGGTCGTCCCAGCCCTGGTCCTTGTCCCATAGTGCTCGTACAATCATCTTTGCCCTGGTGGTGTAAGGTAGAATACATCCCAGCGGGTCATATTGTCTGGCGAGTGTTCTGTACACACTCCGTCTGGTGGTCGGTATCGCCGCCGACCTTCCTTGCTCTGGAGCCAAGGGTTTGTGTCTATAGTGGAGCGAGTCTGTTTTGAAGCACCAGACTAATCCTAGTGTCATTTCTTGGGCTTCTCCTGGGATTGTCGCCATCCAGGTCTCGCTGCTGGCAGCCTTGTCTGCGGAGGAGAGGCTGCGCAATACGTGCGGGTCACTGCTGGCCCACTGCCTGAGATCAAAGCCTCCTTTGATTAGGGAGGCGCGTAACTTGATTAGGAGAGCCTCGGCTTCTTCTTGAGTCGAGACGCTTTGTAGACAGTTGTCTACGTAGAAACTGTTCTTCACACTGTGTTGGATCTCTTCATCTGCTGCTGGGTCCTCTGTGACGTGTTTCTGTAGTGCAAATGTAGCACAGCACGGGCTGCATGTGGTTCCGAAGGGGAGTACTTCCCACTGGTAGATGGATGGGTTCTCATCTCCGATCTTTTCTCTCCATAGGAACCGTAGCAGAGGCTTGTCCTCCTCTACTAGTCTCACTTGCAAGAACATCCCTTTGATATCCCCGCTTATAGCCACCTTGTCCTGGCGGAAGCGCAGTAGCACGCCTAGTAGGGAGGGGCTGAGTGTGGGGCCGGGCAAGAGCTCTTTATTCAGATTTTGGGATCCGATCTGGTAGCTGCAGTTAAACACAATGCGATCCTTGCCATTGTGATGGACCTTGTGATGCGGCACGTACCATGATTCGGTCGTCTGATCGGCCTCTTTAATGTCAATCTTTGTTACGTGTCTTGCTGTGATTAGCTTCTCAATCTCAGCTCGGTACACACTCTGTTGAGCGGGGTCTTTGGCTAGGCGCCGCTCTGTGTTCAGTAGATAGCGCTCCGTGGCGTCTTTCTTTGCGTGAAAGGGGGGCATTCCCTCTCTCCTCAGGAGTGGAGTTGCGTATCTCATCACTCCGCCGACTGTGACTCTCTTTGTCCCCTGCTCGAGTAGGTGGATGGCGTAAATGTCTTCTTTAGAGCGAATGTCTTTCTTTTCGTTCTTAAAGGGCATTGTCTCTAGGGTCCATAGCCTCTCGACATGCTGCAGGAGAGTGGTGTCTTCTTCTGTCGTTCGGGAGTGGAAGCAGCTAGTGGCTGCGGTTCGGTTGAGAGATTTAGCGAGGGGGCCTTGTAATGTCCATCCTAGGCGGGTCTCTAGGGCTGCAGGACAGCCTCGGGGACCGGTATGGACCCTGTCAATCGGGACTATGAGTTCTGCATGGTCGGAGCCTATCAACAGGGTCGGGGTAGCGCCGTTTATGAGCGGGATAGGTAATTGGCGCAGGTGCACATATTTATCCATCAACTTGGTGACAGGGTAGGTGTACTGCGAGAGTCCTATTTCTTGGCTGGTGAAAGCATTTGTGATCTTGTACTGTCGCTCTGGCTGCCCGTTGGCTGCGATAGTGAAGGAGACATTCTCGCCCTTTATCGTCTTTAAATCTCTTCTTATTGTCCGAATCGTCATTTCGTTCTTGCTCCCCCGCAGTCCCAGTTGAGTCGCAGCGGAGGCGAGCAGAAGGGTCTTCTCTGACCCGTCATCAAGGACGGCGTAAGTGTCCATGACTTTATCCTGGTAGCTCAATGTCACACGGACTACCTTTAAGAGCACTTGAGCTCCGTTGCTGCTGGCGGGGTCAATGTACATGACGCTTGCCTTGGTGCCGCTCCGTGGTGCAGGTGTAGGCCGTCTTCCGTTACTATCGTGTAGTATATCTAGATGGGCTCCATCGCACCGGCTGCACCTTTTCTTTAGGCGGCATTCGGCTGCCATGTGGGGCCGCGCACATCGATAACAGCGCCGGTTGGACTTTATCCATTGGCTCACTTCTTCTGCATTCATCTTTGTGAATGTGTCACATTGTGACAGCCAGTGTTCTTTCTCACAGTAGGGACACGCTATCTTCCACTTCTCCTTCCTCGAGGGGGTGCTGTGACTCTTACTGCTCGGTACTGACTCTGATTGGTGCATGACAGTCACCGATCTTCTTCCATCATTTATTCTCCTGGGTCCCTCTCTGGAGCTTGGCGTGCTCCGCCCGAAGGTGTCCAGTCGTAAGCTGCTGACCTCTCGCCAGGAAGTCGGCCAGATCAAGGAGGGATGGCTCGGGGCCGTCGGGATCTCGATAGTCCCTCTGCCGCCGAAAGCGCTCCTGTCTTGCGGGTGGCAGCTTCTCCAAAATCCTCTCAACGTTAGAGTTGGCGTACAGCTCATGCCTGCCCTTCTCCCGTTGAGCTCCCAGCATCCCCACCAGGGACTGCACTTTGATTGACAGGTCATCTAGTGAGCGATTGTCTGTGGCTGGGGGTAGGCGGTCAATATGCCTTATCTCCTGGATTACGTAATCCCATATACGTCCATATCTTTGGTCCAGCGCTGCAAGGGCCGCTGTGTATGGGGTCGAGGAGGTAGCATAGGCTAGCGCTATATTGTGTGCTCGCTGTACTTTCAGGTGCTTCAATAATATTGCATACTTGTGGCGTTCATCAATGACATCCGCCAGCATTGTCTCTAAGCACATCCGGAGCTCCGTGTACTGTGCTCGACTCTCATAGGCGAAGTCTGGGATTGATGGCGTGGCGTTGTATGACGCCGTGGATGGCGAATACATCGGCGAGCGTTGGGGGAGAGACCTCCTGGGCGAGTCCCCTCTTGCGCCTCGCTGTGGGCCGGTACTGGCAGGGTACCATGGCCCGCTGGTCCAGGTACTGTTCCTCGGGGCTGGTCGTGCGTCGTGCTCACCCGTAAATAGAGTCGGGGGTCTGTAGCGCAGCGCCGCGGGGGTATAGCCTGGACTGTATGGGACCTCCTGGTCCGGTGGAGTACTGTGCTGTCGTCGGGCTTGGTTCTCCTCTTCTCCCTCTTCTTCTTCTATCAAATCTTCCAGATCTTGTAATCGTTTATTTAGCTTCTCCGCAGTGTAGGCCGCTCCTTCCTTGTAGCTGGGTCTCGCTTGGACCGGTATGGGAAGGGGGTCTGCGGGGGGTCTAGACTCGGTCTGTTGGTCAAGTTCAGGGTCGCTTGCTCGTTGCGGTGACGCTGCTCTTGACTGCTGTCTCGACGAGTTCCTTGAGCCCCTGGCGGAGGGAGAGGGAGTTGTCCTTTTGATCAGCTGCTCTATCAGTTGCGCTTGTAGTCTGTCGCGCTCTGCGTCTCTTTGGGCACCGGCAGCGGTGCGCTGGGCTACGGCGCGGTCTCTTGCCATAGGGGGGGGGGTTAGAGAAGTCGCTGGCGGTATCCCATCTGGCCGACGGTGTCTTGGGAGAATCCAAAGTCTTAGACCCAGTGCCCACAGAACCTCGGGCCGTAGACGAACACAGCTGGACCCTCTGTGGAACGGTATCTGCCGGTCCACAACGGAGAGACGTGGTGCGACCTCACATGTAGAGCGCCGCCTCACCTGTAGTCCTCTCCGGGGGGTAATTCCAACACTCGACAGTGTTGGCCTTTATCCATGGAATAATCAAAGCACATAAAGCATAATCCAAGAGCCGTGGAAGGCTCGCCGTCGTCGGGTAGAGTAATCCAATATACAGGTCCAGTCGCTCTTGACCCGGAGCTCCTCGGATGCAATCACCACTAGGGGTCTGACCAGCCTGGATAAGCGTCCAGATAACGTCAGGAACGATGGGGGTACTGATAACTGTAGAACTCGGACCGAACGATGCACCATACATAAATAGACTATTATTAGCTTAATAGAATACGTCCAACTCGACGGTATGGTGCCAAACTATGACCATTCAACTATTAATCTACACGATATCTCAATGCCTATTCTGGGCCAAGTAGGCCCTACTACACCGCACGTGCTTCGTGGGGAGGCTTTTGCGTCTGTCACTCTGTTGGAGGGTAAAGAACTGGACTAAAAGAAGTTCTACTTTACGAGCGTCATATATATATGCGCTATGAACAAATAGTACCACACGTATTTCGCCCGGCATATTACTGCGCGGAACCGGGGGCTGCCTCGACATGTTAGGCGGCACGATTGAACTTGAACCTAGGGGTATGGCAACCTGGCGCCAGGTTCTAGTCCAATGGTAGAATGAAACTATTATGGGCTGTTTAGTAGAAACAGGGATATTCAATGCATATTGTACAAGGAATATACAGGGGATATCAAACGATATACAAATACAATTAAATATATATATATAAATAAATATACATATTCGGTTTAATCTGATCCTTCACAACAATAGTGTTATTATACCTGTTGTTTTAATTATGATAGTGTTATTATACCTGTTGTTTTAACTATGATAGTGTTATTATACCTGTTGTTTTAACTATGATAGTGTTATTATACCTGTTGTTTTAACTATGATAGTGTTATTATACCTGTTGTTTTGACTATGATAGTGTTATTATACCTGTTGTTTTGACTATAATAGTGTTATTATACCTGTTGTTTTGACTATGATAGTGTTATTATACCTGTTGTTTTGACTATAATAGTGTTATTATACCTGTTGTTTTAACTATGATAGTGTTATTATACCTGTTGTTTTGACTATAATAGTGTTATTATACCTGTTGTTTTAACTATAATTGTGTTATTATACCTGTTGTTTTGATTACGATAGTGTTATTCTACCTGTTGTTTTAACTATGATAGTGTTATTATACCTGTTGTTTTGACTATGATAGTGTTATTATACCTGTTGTTTTAACTATAATAGTGTTATTATACCTGTTGTTTTGACTATGATAGTGTTATTATACCTGTTGTTTTAACTATGATAGTGTTATTATACCTGTTGTTTTGACTATAATAGTGTTATTATACCTGTTGTTTTGACTATGATAGTGTTATTATACCTGTTGTTTTAACTATGATAGTGTTATTATACCTGTTGTTTTGACTATGATAGTGTTATTATACCTGTTGTTTTAACTATAATAGTGTTATTATACCTGTTGTTTTGACTATGATAGTGTTATTATACCTGTTGTTTTAACTATGATAATGTTATTATACCTGTTGTTTTGACTATGATAGTGTTATTATACCTGTTGTTTTAACTATGATAGTGTTATTATACCTGTTGTTTTAACTATGATAGTGTTATTATACCTGTTGTTTTAACTATAATAGTGTTATTATACCTGTTGTTTTGATTACGATAGTGTTATTCTACCTGTTGTTTTAACTATGATAGTGTTATTATACCTGTTGTTTTGACTATGATAGTGTTATTATACCTGTTGTTTTAACTATAATAGTGTTATTATACCTGTTGTTTTAACTATGATAGTGTTATTATACCTGTTGTTTTAACTATGATAGTGTTATTATACCTGTTGTTTTAACTATGATAGTGTTATTATACCTGTTGTTTTGACTATGATAGTGTTATTATACCTGTTGTTTTAACTATGATAGTGTTATTATACCTGTTGTTTTGATTACGATAGTGTTATTCTGACTGTTGTTTTGACTATTTAGTTTTTTGACGTGGCATTCTTACAGCTGTTCTAACGCTGTGTTAAGTGAACAACGGGCACCTACCTCCGCATCATGTGTACCTCACGTGTATCAGACGTGACCCACACGGCGGCGAGGTGCACCGGGTTCATCGTGTGACCGACTCCGTGTTCTTCTCTCGCAAAAAAAACATGTCACACGTCACAATGTTGACGTGTTGATTTATTGCAGTCGTCAGGCTCCTCGCCTCACATTTGCATAGTGAACAGGCCCTGCTCAATCAGAGATGTTGTGCTCCTCTGATTCATCTCTGTCTCTCTCTCTCTCTCTCTCTCTCTCTCTCTCTCTCTCTCTCTCTCTCTCCTCTCTCTCTCTCTCTCTCTCTCTCTCTCTCTTTCTCTTCTGGTGTTTGTCCCTCTCCTGTCTCTCTCTCCCTCTGTCTCTCTCTCTCTCTTCTGGTGTTTGTCCCTCTCCTGTCTCTCCCTCTCTCTCTCTCTCTCTCTCTCTCTCTCTCTCTCTCTCTCTCTCTCTCTCTCTCTCTCTCTCTCTCT
>NC_140177.1:6684755-6830808 GCF_963971535.1 Notolepis coatsorum
TATATATGTACATGTAACGGACCACTTGAGATTAAACATGTCTAGACAATATCCTTTGCTGTTTACTAAATAATATTCAGTATGTATGTATGCCTTGAAATGACGTGTGGGATTTGACCGGAGTTCGATACCCGCAGGCGGCAGGCCTACATAAATCTGTCCCTATTGGCGCACCGTAAATCAGTACAGCTGGACGCGCCTGTTAACTTAAGTGATGCAGTCGGCGGCAGGAAAGTTTACGTGCGTCTTTTTGTTTCACCTTTGTATTCCTGTGCGACGTTTTATCCTTTTGTATCCCCATCATGTATTGATCGTGTGTTTTAAACGGAAGAAAGGACCTTTTCGGTTTACATTCCAGTTGGAGAGCGCACCAGCAAGGTATGCTTTGTTGTTTATTTGATTATGGTTGTAACTTTGTATAATGTAATTTGTGAATGAATGCTTTTATGTCTTGTGTTGTGTAGGAATGTGATCGTTGTAGTTTTGATTTTGATATACCAATGTTATTTAGTTTAGTGTTTGTACTGCGCTGTGGAAACCGTTATGTGAAATGTTTGTTTGTCTGTTTATGTACGTTTTCCAATGCAGTTTTCACGGTGCTAAGATGACGTCACGGATGGACAATTAAATAATGATCGGCTTATGCATCAGTCGAGACGCTGTCGTCTGGGTCTACTCTCCTGAGTCCTGCCATGCTGTGTTGCGGTCTTCATTGTCAAACAACCCCGCGTTCATCTGGTCCACGGCGCGCATTCGGGCAAGAGACTGCAGGTGCGGTGAGAGACTCTGATCAACAAACAAACGAACTGAACTGCTACTTGTTGATGGTTAGATTGATACGAACTATAGTAGCCTAAGCAGATCATCCCAACCAGCAGATGATGGTTATGAAATGTTATTACATGGCGTTTTCACATTCGCCGAAATGCTTGCTTGTGATTGGTCAATAGCCCCCCGACAGCGGTCATTATTTTTCAATAATGACCGCAGTTTTTTTCAATAATGACCGCAGTGAGCAGCTGTTGGCAATCAAGCCCACATCAGTGCAGCAAATCAGACACACCTGCCGCGCTGCACTGACAGCGGAGTGTCAGCGGAGCCAGAACAGAGGCTGCCGCTGCCCGCGATAATAATAATCACTTTATTTGGGCTGACAGAGCCACAGAACAATTAACTGCGATTTGTCAAATGAATTAGGTATATTGTTAGTAAGTTAGCCATGTAATAAGCGGGATAATGTATAGCCTACTCGGTCATTGTGCAAAATAATTGACCTTCACTGACGTTTAAAACACCTCGGCGCGGCGCCTCGGTATTTTAAACTACGTGTCGGTCAATTATTTTGCGACAATGACCTCGTAGCCATACATTATCCCTTACTTAATGTTGGTTTATTGAACTGCTGTGCTAGATGATTTCTCATGTTTCATGCTTGAATGGTTTGATTTGAAATTGAGAAAAAAAAAAAAAAAAGAGCCTTCACCTGGAACTTGAAGTTACAATTCGCTTATGCTTAAATTCCATTAGCTTTGCCCAAGCTCCCTTTGATTGGACTATTTAAAAAATATTGATGCTTTGGCAGCTCAATATTTAATGTTTAATGTTTTAATGAGGTGAGCAGAAGGCTATTTCACAGAAGTCCTCAAGCTCCAGCTATCTAGTTTCGGTGATCTGAATTCACACATTAATTTGCAATAGATAGCAAAATGTCAGTGAATGGAGAAAAGGGAAAAGTCCCTGATGACGAGGACTTAGGTTAGGTCCTAAAGATCATTCACCAGTTGAGGAGGATAAAAAGCCTACCGACTCACAAGAAACTGCCACTGGTTCTCGCCAGCGGGAGCTAACAGCTAAGGGCAAACAAATGCGTGAAGAACAAGGTAAAAAACATTTAAAGGCCAACCTTCACGTTGTATTTTTGTTCAATAAACAATGTGGACTAGGCCAATGGTGACTTTCATGAAGAAGGGAAAAAAAAGTATTGAAATTGACCCAGTTTTAGCGTTTTTATCAAACATTTTGTCTGCCCAACACAATCGCCATGCACATGGATATTTTAATCAATGGTTCATAACGTGCGTGTGTAATCGAAATGATCTCGTCACAACAGGTGCAGGGCACCAGGGGGCTCACCAGGGGGCGCTGAGAGTCACACACAGCTAGTGGCAGGCACTGCAGGCAGAGAGCCTTGCTACTATAGATATATGCTTGCTACTACTAGCCGAATGAAAATGTATCTGTTTCACCTAACACTATTGCTCCGTGATTATAGCCATCCATCTCTAAAGCTAACCACTATTTGTAAAAGCCACAACCACGTTACCATATTTGTAATAATGTAAATCATTGTGTCGTTGTACATATTGTGTTTATAACGTTGGTAGCTAACATAGCTTAGCTTGGTAGCTATTGTGCTAACAACATATCCCGACATCCGGCTCGCTGGCCGGCATGAATGGCCGACCCAAAATGGTTCTCTCCTCTCTGTACACCCCGTCCCCACGGGTACCCTGCCGGGGGGCCCATGGACGCGACAACGGCGGCAGCCGTAGGGTGCTCGAGCCCGTAAAGGCTAGTGGTACACGATAGCTATGAGCTAACTAACGCTACAGGCTCAAACACCCTACGGCCGTCGCTGTTGTCGCGTCCACAAGCTCCTCCGCAGGACACCCGCGAGGTCGGGGGCACACAAAGAGGAGAGAACCACCCGCAGGGACGGCGGAGCTATAGGCTAACGTCAGTGTAGTGGTCCCGACTGTAGCAGGGACGGCGGAGCTATAGGCTAACTGTGATGCACCGAGTGGGCCACCATTGATCTACATGCCCCGATCTCAAATGGTTCACGACAGTAGACATAATGCTAACGTTAGCCAGCGCCATATATCGAGTAGTACTATGACCCGGACGGGCAAGGCATACGTTTCCTGAAGTGACGTCACGGCCGTGCTAGCGTCTGATAAGCTTTTAGATTCGGCTCATTAATATGCACCTGTAGTGACGTCGGCGTTTGATAAGCTTTTTTGATTCGCGCGTGCATGTTATTCGTGCGTGGACCTTTTTAACTTTTTCGGAGTGGCATTTCCGGTGTCAAATGGAAAAAAATAAATAATGAAATTATATACCAATGATGTAAACTACCCATAATTGATCAGTAGGGTTTAACCTGGATGTTGGGCTTTAAAGGCATTTTTGAAAACGTATGAATCCTGGAAGAAAATAGCAAGAGAGTCTAGGACAAGACTTAAGACATTTTGTCTGAAGGAAGATCTGGAGAAAATTGTTAACATAATTCGGCTATAGGGCGACAATAATGTGGTCAAGAGGCATGGTTTCTATCTTGAGCCTTAACTGGCGTGGTTTACGCAGCAGTTCTATAGGTTTTCTCTTACAGAGACATGGGGGAGAGAGAAGTGGGAGGAGACATCTACCTTTATACTCGCCACATGGTGGTGTACCTGAGTGGCTCTGCCTAGAGCGCCCTCTAGTGGAAACAGATATATATGCAGCTAGACAGTTACTGGTGGACAGTTATATATGCAGTTAGACGGTTAATAACAATCCTACACACTCCCACTTAGGTTTGTATTAGCATACTGGATAACTTCTTTGAAAAACATTTTTACAAAGGAAATAATATACTCCAAAAACATCAAAAGAACATGGCAGTCAATATCTACACACCAAACATGGCATCTGCAAATCTCTTCAATTTCAATTTGGAGGCAGGTTTCGTCATAGCGTCTGCTACCATGTCGTCCGTTGGACAATACATCAGTGTCATCCTTTCTTCTCTGATGTCGATATAAAATATCATGTTTACATCTCTGCCGACACACAGGGTTTCTAGCAATCGCAATGGTTCCCTGGTTGTCCTCATAAACAACAGGCTTCTTATATACATAGGTATCCATCCCTTTGAGCAGTTGTTCCAGGTAAATACACTCCTGTATGGTCATAGCTAGAGCCATATATTCGGCTTCACAAGTTGATAAAGCCACGGTGGGCTGTTTCTTTGTTTTCCACGAAACCAATGAGCTGTCTGCGTTCAAACTCACACAATATCCGGTGGTACTCCTATCTGTGTTGTCGGCTGCCCAGTCTGCATCACTGTAGGCTTTAAGCCCTAGGGCCTAGGCCCTCGCTGCTCTTTCTGAAACACAGTTGTCTGTCTGCTGTACCTTTTTAAGATAACGAAAAACATGTTTTACCGTAATCCAGTGCTCCTCTGTGGGATCAGCAAAATGCTGTGACAACTTACTCACTACAAAACATAGGTCAGGGCGAGTACATGTCGTCAAATAGATGAGGCTACCCACCGCTTCCCTGTACATTTTTACATCTGTCAGTTTCTGAGCATCCTCCTGGTAGTCCAGTTTTTGATCACATGGTGTATCCCTTGTTCTACATTCCTGCATGTCAAAACGTTTCAGAATCATTTCCACATATCTCTTCTGTTATACTGTTACACAATTGGCAGACTGCTCAAAATCCATACCTAGAAAGTGTTTTAACCTCCCAAGGTCTTTCATCTTAAATCTATTGGAGAGCATCTCTTTCACCTGAGCTAGGCTTCTGGTGTTGTCCGCTGCTATGATCAAATCGTCTACCCAAATGATGATGATCACTTTCCCCGACTCCTTTGATTCCCTCGAGTAAACACAGGGGTCTACTGGGTTCTGTAGGAAGTGATCTTTGATAATGCATGTATGAAGCATCTCGTTCCAATTTCGCCCAGACTGTTTCAGGCCGTAAATGGATTTTTCCAGCTTACACACTAACTTCGCTCTTTCCTTTTCGTAACCCTCGGGCTGTGCCATATATATCTCCCTATCTATGGGTGCGTGCAGATAGGCTGTCTTCACATCCATCAGCTGCTTTCTGAACCACTACCCTTAAACTGGTCAGATTGGCTGTGGGGGAGTGTTTCACCATAGTCTATCCCCTCCCTCTGACTGAAACCCTTTGCTACAAAGCTAGCTTTGTACTTATCGTGGCCTTCAATTCCCTCCTTGATTGAATACACCCATTTTCCTCCCACTGTCTGTCTGCCCTCTGGTAACTTGGTTAGAGTGAAGGTGTGGTTGTCCTCTAGGGACCTCATCTCCTTGTCCATCGCTCTCTCCCATTTACTTGCTTCAGGGGACACTATGGCCTCTTTAAAGGTCTGAGGGACCCCACTAACTACCCTGTAGCAGTAATCAACGGTGATGGGTGTACTGTCCTCCTCGTCACTCCCTTTCCGAGCATAGTCTGTCAGATACTTTGGGGGTCTGTGTTCCCTCGAGGGGTACCTCCCACTGCTTGGGGCACTCGACGTCACCCTCGGGTGCTCCTCGTCACCGCCCTCTGGGGGTGGCTGACTGTTTGTACACTGTACAACTGAACAAGCAAAACTGTACATTGGAATATTGACAAGACCATACTTGGTCATTTACTGTACATTGGGGGGGGGGGGGTTGTGTTAGGACATTTACAGGGGCCAGTTTCGAATTTACACCTAGCCTTACACCTAGCCATTCCGAAAAGAGTGCGCCATTTATCTCTCTGCCACTCCGTTCTGGTGTGGGGGATATGGACATGACGTCTCGTGTCTTATCCTGTTCTTCCTCAACAGTGATTGAAACTCTCTGTTTGTGAATTCGGTCCTGTTGTCGGACCTCAAACATCTTACTGTACCATAAGGGGCTATGTCCGCCAGGAATTTTTCCGTGGCCTGGAGTGTGTCACTCTTTGCTTTAAGAAAGTAAACAAACACTGCCCCTGTGCACATGTCTGTAAAAGACTGTACATATCTAAAGCCTCCTATGGACTCGTTCCTTACTGGACCGGCAAGGTCTGTTAACCAACGCAAGTGGTACTTTTACTTTTTCTGTGGGATTCCTGTTTCTCGATTGAGCAAACTTCCCCTTTTATGCACACAACACATTCTTTATCAGGTCTACGCTTTTCGCCTTCAATGTGCATGCCCTCTGTCACTGCTTGCAGTTTCAGTAAATCCTCGTAATTACAATGACCCATAATCTCATGCCGTGTCTGAATATCGCGGCTGACGGTTACTTTACACATATCATTGTCATTACACTCTGTTTTCAGGTAATACATTCTCTGATACACCTATGTCAAATCGCATACCGTTGGGTTCTACAAGAACAGTTACTTCTCCGATGGTCTTCCTCTCTGCATCGCCAACACGCCTGCTCCGTCGTGGTCCTGGTCCTCTCCCTTGGCGTCGCTCAGGCCTTTAGCGCCCTCTCTCCCGCCTCCGCGGCGGCTGGTTGGGTATCTTCTGAGGCCTCGAAGTTCCTTAACTTAGCCTTGACCGGTCCCAACGTCATGTCCGTTGAACCGTGCGTTACCAGGAGTGTGAACGGTTTGTACAGCTCCGGTAGTCCTCTCATCATCATCGCCATCATTAGCCCATTGTTTGGTGCTTCTCCGGCACTCCTCAATGGCGTCGTGATCCGCTCCGCTCTGTTGAAGTATTCGGTCACAGTTTCGGTGGTCCCCTTCCTCAGGGTCGTCAGTGCTGTGTAGAGGGCCATGACTCGGGGTCTCCCTCACCCTATGTAATGCTCTCTCAATACCTCCAGGCTTTCTCGGCCTCTGTCTTTAGTGTCGCGGAATATCAACCCCAAGCTGGTGTCGTTGAGCATCGGCGCTAACTCTCAGTACGTGCTTGCGTTACGAAGGTAGTCTAGGGCTTGCTCTTCCGCCGTCAGTTCTCCCGTGGGGGCCGCCAGGATCGTCTCCTTCAGCCTCGTACCGTGCATGTAGCATAGCATGCTCTCTTCCCAGAGTTCATAGTTCTCTGCTTTTCCATTGAATGGGGGCCCTTTGTTCTTCCCTCTGGCCGCCACGCGTTCTAAGATGGGGTTCTCCCCCTCGCCTCCGTTGTGTTCAGCAGGCGCCACGAGTTCTAAGATTGGGTTCTCCCCCTCGCCTCCATTGTGCTCAGCATGCTCCATCTCCCCCGGTGCCGCCTCCTCGGGGCTCTTGGTTGCTACCTTCCAGCTACTCCCGGCTGCTGCCTTCTTGACTCTCCTGTGAGTCTTCTTGGCTTTCATGTTCTCCGTTGGTGGTAGGCGTAGCTTTAGCTCTCGTTGGCCTAGCGTCTAGCCGCGCGGTGCTCCCGGCGCTAACCTAGCCTATACTTCAGCTAAGCTTGCTACCCTTATTATTTCGCCCGGCGTTATCTGGGCCCATAACCTGTTAACAGAATTCGGCTATAGGGCGACAATAATGTGGTCAAGAGACATGGTTTCTATCTTGAGCCCTAACTGGCATGGTTTATTTATTCACATGATAAGCAGCAGTTCTATAGGTCTTCTCTTACTGAGAGACATGGGGGAGAGAGAGAGAAGTGGGAGGAGACATCTACCTTTATACTCGCCACATGGTGGTGTACCCGAGTGGCTCCGCCTAGAGCGCCCTCTAGTGGAAACGGATATATATGCAGCTAGACAGTTACTGGTGGAGACAGTTATATATGCAGTTAGACAGTTAATAACAATCCTACACAGAACCTCTGACTTCAACAAAGATATTCAATTTGTATATGACCATGTAATGCAAAATTATGAGGCACTCCAACGCAATTGTCTACAGATGTTGTGCACAAAATAGATGCTTGTAGCACAGTGACTGCAGAGATAAGTGATCTTGTGAGTAAACGACTAGAAGTAGGTCTAGACCAAGGGACTTTTAAAGAGGAAGTCGAAAAGGAAAGGGTGCGAATGACTCAATCGGAAATCAATCTATTTTTGGTAGCACTAACACGGAGTGTAATTTCTCAAAATTTAGACAGCCTGTCTGTTGGTAGCAGAGCCTCTAGTAAGCGAGTCGAGGCAGAGGCAGAACTTGGCTAAATTAGAACAAGCAAAGTCTATGCAGGAGATACAGGTTCAGCATGCTAAACTTAGTAAGCTGGAAGGTGAATGGAAATTACATGAGTCACAAATTATGGTGCAAATGCAACAGAGGCAGGCTGAGGTCGAACTGCATCTCGAGGAGGAAAAAACAAAGTTGAAAATGATGCATGCAAACATGGATGTTAAAGTGGCTGCAGCTCGAGTGCGGACATACAATCGGCTTGACGGTGATGTAGTGGGAGAGCCCAACACCACCGTCCCAGTCATCGTAGGGCTGGGCCATATGACCAAAAACGTTATCGCGATAAAATTATAAAATTATTTTCATATAATTCGATATCGATAATTATCGTCGATATAATGTCTGTCAAGTTTAATTAACTTCTAATATGCTGCTGCGAATGTCTCAAGTCGAGTTGATGTCGTCATCAGTCCTCGCACGTTAGCAGTTAGCCGACAAGCGGAGTATCTCATGACAATAAATATGACACTAAAATACTCTCTTCCGCCACAATATATTGAAACGACGTCCACTCCCACACTATTATAAACGTGGCCTCAGAATTCAAAACACACGCATACTCGGCACGTAAATATATAAAACGGTGCCGTGCAAGCTAGTTAACCTAGCCAGCCTGTTGCTTCTACGCGGTGTATTCCATGACAATGTGCTAAATATCACACTAAAATACTCTCTTCCGCCACAATATATTGAAACGACTACCACTGTATACCCCCACTACTATAAACGTGGCCTCAGAATTCACCACACACACATACTCGGCACGTAAATATATAAAACAACGCCGTGCAAGCTAATTAGCCTAGCAAGCCTTGTTGTTGAGTGAGTCCTACCGCTCTGGCTCTCCTCTCCTTCCGGGTCTCCGTCGATCTCGGCCATCTCCTTCACTGATTGGTTGTTAGCTGTTGTGCGTAGCACGTCATCACGTAAGGTTGGTTGTTGTGAGTGAGTGTGCTGAGCCGAGGCTGAACGGAGCCAAGCTTGGAAAATCGATATATCGAAACTTTGCGACCACGTTTCATGTTTATTTCGAGGAAATAATTTATCGCGATAGTTATCGTTATCGTTTTATCGCCCAGCCCTAAGTCATCGTAAAAACTATAAAAAGGTATAAGAATGACGAAGATGCAGTCCACTGCAGTCTAGTCATGGCCAAAGCAAGAGTTGCTCCAACAAAGGTCATGAGCATTCCCTGTCTTGAACTTTCTGCTGCTGTGACGGCAGCCAGGTTAAGTGTTCTCTTGAATTCAGAGCTTAACATGAAAGTCGGTGAGGAATTTGTCTGGACAGACTCTCGAGTCACTCTTGCATATATTAACAACGAAGTGTGAAGATTTCATGTCTTTGTAGCAAATTGGCTATCGGGCCCTGAATTCCTCTGGAAGGATGAAGTCCAAGAGGAATCAAGGCCATCAACTGACTTACTGATTGGTGACCCAGAGGTCAGAGCGGTGAAGGCATTTGCTACAATAAACCGTAATCGCACTGATATCATTGACCGTCTGGCTAAGGTTTCATCATGGACAACACGCAAAGTTTGCGTACTTTCATGGGTGTTAACATTTTTCTTCAAACTTACCCCATTCTCTTCATAGAGCCTTGTATTCCTCCATACTCTATGCCGCTCTAGAACCATCTTTCCTGGGTAGAAGAGTAGCATGGCTCTGCCTGGCTCTTCCTGGCTCTCAGCTGTATGTTATTAGCCAACGCTAGCATGGGAGCTAGAGTCCAGCAGCTAGGCCTTGTCGTCAATTCTAGGTTGATAAAATGAAATATGTTACATATACGAATATGACCCACTAATGAATACACTAAATACAGCAATGTGGCTATTTGAAAACACGGCATTTGCGAAATAAATACGTCAACTGTGTTCACGTTAGTACGCAAAGTAGTGGCAAGAATAAAGAGACTGGCATCCAAGCAAAACTATCCCACTGATGTTTTGACTGTCCTAGAGCCTGAGGGTGCCGCCAGTGCAGTGATCAAGCTTGTACAACAGCAGGCATTCAGTCAAGAGATAAAGGTGCTTGAAGCTGGAAATCTTCCTTGCACCAGTCCTCTTTTTTTCCCCCTCGACCCAGTTCTGAGAGGGGGCACGCTTTGTGTTTAGGCGGGAGACTGAACCATTCATCTCCGAGTGAAGAATTCAGGCACCCATGCATTCTGCCTAAAGATGGTCATATCACTCAGCTCATCTTGTCTCACTATCACTCAAGTTTGCCACCAGGGTAGGAGTCAAACTCAGATGGAGCTTAGAGCAAATGGATTTTGGAACAGATACTGCAGATACTATATCTATATCTGTACATATCTGTAGATACTATATCTATATCTGTAGATACTATATATATATCTGTACATTACCTATACTCTTACTAGTTACACTGCTGGCCAGTAAGACTTACTTAAGTGTCTTTATACAGTATCACTGTACATATTAATACTACAACTCTGTACATACATATATCTAATTAGCACTATTACACAGTAGTACTATCTAATTAGCACTATTACACAGTAGTACTAATTTATATATTTTATACCCAGTTCACCTGTACATTGTATATTATTATATTATGGTGCATGCTTACCAGCTGTTTTTAATGCAACATGCAACACCTAAGAAGGGAGATCCCCTCCTTGAATTGGCCCTTCTAAGGTTTCTCTCCTCCACATTGCCTGTGGTGCATTTTTTCCTATTGTTAGGTTTTAGTGAGTTTTCCTTACCTTCGCGTGGGGTACGTCTGGCAGTGTTGCATTCATGCATGCATTTATTATTTATTTTGAGTTTATGGACCTTATGGTATTCTCGTTTTTTCTTGACTTACTGTGTTTTTTTTCTTCTTGGCTTGTTTAAAGAAGACGTGTCTCTGTTAAGCACTTTGAGTTGGACTCTGTGTATGAAAGGTGCTATATAAATGAAGATTATTATTACTGTTGTATTTTACTGTTACATTTGCACTCTGGTTGGATGCCAAACCTCTTTTCGTTGTACTGTGCTGTGTGATGACGATACATTTTAATCTGATCTAATCAAAGGATGGCTCGGCATGTTCTGTGCAAAGCATTCTATTATTATTGGGTCCAAGCCGAGAATATTTTAGGCAACCTACTTGTGTTTAGCGTTTCTCTGATTGGCCACTACGCCCATGTGACCGCGGCAGCGCGAGAGAGCTGCAGCGCGGAAATAGGCTGCATTCTATTGCCATTCTCTAAGACAAACTCTAACCTTAACCAACTCCGAAACAATGCCTAACCTTAACCCTAACCTTAACCAACTCCGAAACAATGCCTAAACTTAACATGCCTAAACATAACCGGCGAAAGAATGCACGTTAAAAAAAAAAAAAAAATTGAAGGGAATCAAACTTGTCACCAACCGCACCACAGGATCCACAGCAAGGCGGCATACCAGTTGAGCTAGTTGTCGATGTTAAAAGAGGGGGAATTACTGCTGCATAATGCTGCCGCTGCCGCCGGGGCGTGGCTAGACGCAAGTTGGGCGTGGCTAGACACAAGTTGGTTGCCTTTAATATTCACGCGTCCCGTCCTGCTTCCAAGCTGCACACCCACCACACTGGAGGGCGCAGTTGACTTGACGCAGGAAAAGCAAGCATGTGTCCAGGTTGCTGAGGGCTGGAAACGGGAGCATCACTCCAATTATTTATTTACACCCAATTAAAACTGAGAAATGATCATTGGGACCAGATTTGAGGAATAATTCTCCTAAATGTGTGGCTAGCTGCTGCAGCACGACCCCGTTTCCACTGGTGGCTCACTCCCTCCATCCCTCTCTCCCTCCAGCCTCCCTCCATCTCTCCCTCCCTCCATCCCTCCCTCTCTGCCTCCATTCCTCTCTCCCTCCCTCTCTCCCGCCCTCTCTCTCTCCCTCCCTCCCTCCCTCGCTCCATCCCTTCCTCCCTCCATACCTCCGTCCCTCCATCCCTCTCTCCCTCCATCCCTCTCTCCCTCCCTTGTCTCTCTCTCTCTCTTTAGCTGTTCTATCCTTCCCACTGTCTGACCACAGTAAGAGGCCAGAGTGTTCTTGAGTGTTCCTGACAACAGGCTTGTACATTTGACAACCAGGGAAGCCACTTTTTTATAATTATTATTTATTTTGTACTGCTGCCGATACTGATTCTCAGACCCAAAGACCTTGTTGTGAGCAGTTTCATGTAGGAACTGTCCCATACTGGCCACCGTACTGCACGTACCGTTTGCTTTGGACAGTATAATTCATCACTGCGATGAACACGCAGCGTCATAGTTTGGACGCAATTAACATTTCCTCTCCCTATCTATTCATCTGTCTATTTTTCTCTCTCATTATTACTCTCTCATTATTTCTCTCCCTCTCCCTCTCCCTCTCCCTCTCTCTCTCTCTCTCCCTCTCCCCATCTCTCTCTCCCCATCTCTCTCTCCCTCTCCCCATCTCTCTCTCTCTCTCGCTCTCTATCTCTCTCTCTCTCTCTCTCTCTCTCTCTCTCTCTCTCTCTCTCTCCCCCCCCCCCCATCTGTCTTCTTTTGCTGTTCTGCAGTTCCGTCCAGTGTCTGACCATGATTAATCTGTACGCCCCTCAAAGTGAGCTACTCAGAATGCACACGTTGGTTTTGCTGTGCGTAACACTAGCAAACTACCTCAATACAATGATCGACGTTTTAGCACTCTTGAGACTTGGTTTCCAGATATAGCGTGCATTATAAATCGAATGTATTATTAATGACTTAAAGTCTCTCTCTCACTCTCACTCTCTATTGCTCTCTATCCTTCTATATATCATTCTGTCACTATAGTCTCTCTCCTCTCTCTCTCTCTCCTTCCCTTCTGTCTGTTCCTCTTTCGCCGTGCGGTTCTTCAACCCGGCAGTCTGTAGGGCCGCGATAGAGACGCACTCTGCTCAAAGTGCATTACTCAAATTTCACATCGGGTTTTGAAATATGAATATAATTGTATACTAGCACACTTACAAGGACAACACAATTTAAATTCTCTCTCTCTCTCTCTCTCTCTCTCTCTCTCTCTCTCTCTCGTTTGTAGGAATTCACCACCGATGGAGGAATCTGTCAAGCTGTGGTTGCAGCTGCGGCCTCGGACGGCAATGGGGGAGCGAGAGCACATACTGTAGCAACAGGGCCGACGCTTCTACGGGCCAAGGTTCCTGAGTGGCTGGCGACAGGCGAGTACATTTGACAGCTAGGGATGCATTAAGCCGTGTAGGAACTGTCCCATACTGGCCACCGTACAGCACGTACCGTTTGCTTTGTTCGGTATAATTCATCACTGCCATGAACACACATCATCATAGCTTTTCCCAAGAATGTCTTCATACAGCAATTCAGTAAAGTACATCTCTGTGATGTCTCTGAGTTCTGTGACTTCTGGAAATAAAATGACACCAGCCGTATCCTTTAAATGTGGCTTTATGTGGCTTTATGTTGAGTACCGTCAGAATTGAATGCATTTTGGGCAGGGATCATGACTCGACTTCTCCACTAGGGGCACTGGTGCGTCCAGCTTTCTCAGTAAGTGGCACCAACACAAGAGAGGCTGGCTTTTTAACCCCGTCACTACCACACTACAGAAGGTTAACGCTTTCACTACCACACTACAGATGTAGTGTTAGTCAGTTAGTTGAGCATGTGAGGCTTGTTTAACTACAGCCTACAATGACCTTCCGTGTCTCCCTGACTGGAGTAGGCTGCTGGTAACTTTACATCAGAGGTGGGCAACCATGTCTTTTCGATCGACCGGTCGCTCTCAGGGGGCCTCTGGGTAGATCAAAGATAGCCAAACTGTGCCCTGAGACGGAGGTTCGAAGGGTCAGATTGGGTATCAAACAGGAAGAAAGACTGTCAGGTTTTGAACTGTGTGGGTATCAAACAGGGAGGAAAGAAAGACTGTCAGGTTTTGAACTGTTTAAACAGTCATTCAGAACTGCACTATTGCATTATGTTACTCTTGTCTATTCTATTTTAAAATGTATCAAACCGTAAACAAAGAGGCCTATTGGGATGTTGGATCATAATGTGAAGAACTATGTGATTTAATGTTCTATTTTGATGCTCGTTTTATACTTATTTTATGTCTGCGCTTTATGCATTGCTCTTGATCTGCCAGTTTTGTGCAAATTCTTTTTGCTACTGTGAAGCACTTTGAACTGCTTGTATGAAAGGTGCTATACAAATAACGTTTATTATTAAAGTTTATTATAATAATCACACTCAGGCTGTCTCTCAAGTAAAAACAAAACCATAGGTTAACGTGGAAGCTCACACATTTCAAACATCAACGATCTAACTTTCGGAATTAATGCTTTTTGTTCCTGGAAATAATGTTAGCCTGCTTCGACTCGCAAATAGTTCCCAGTGACCATTGAATAGTAGTTGTGAGTTTTGCCCATCCCTAAATAATACCATGGTATAATCCACTTTAAACCACAATACAGATGGTATATGTTTTTTTTTTTTACCATGATACCAAATACTGAATACCATGCTACTTTTTTGTAAAGGGATATTTCAGCACATTACAATGAATGGACAACTACAGCATACAGGTCTGCAAATAAGGGACAACAACTCACTCACATTAAGTCATGTTTAGTGCAGGTCCCATGGATATCACATTCTGGTTAGGAACAAGCCAAGCACATCATATAGAAAGCACCCACCTCCTGCCACCAAACAAGTAAAAAGAAAAAAATCTACGTCCCAAGTTTTGCAAGTAAAAACAGTACTTTAGGCTACACACAAATGTAATATCTTTGGAAAAGAAATAATTCCATACTACGACAACTTCAGAATAGGGTCAAACTTGCATTCAGTATCTGTGAGATATCGAGATTTGTTTAGGCCTGTGACAATAAGGTTTCCAGCATATAGTTTGATTGGTAGCTAAATCACGGTTACTACACAAATGCATATTGTTGTCTTTAAAGGAACACGCCAACATTATGGGAAATGTGCTTACCATCTTCTCTAGAGTCAGACAAGATAGATGGATACCAATGTCCTCTCTGTGCGTGCAGTAGAAAGCCATCTGTCCTCAAGCTAGCCTAGCACAGCACAAATTAATGGAAGTGGATACGGACCACTAGCCTAGCTGTTAAACACCTCTCCTGAGCTAGGCTAGTGGTCCATATCCACTTCCATTAATTTGTGCTAAGCTAGGCTAGCTTGCTAGTGAACGCACAGACAGGAAATTGGTATCCATCTTCTCGTCTGACTCTGGCAAAGACACTAAGAAGCGCATTTACCATAATGTCGGTGTGCCCCTTTAATAGATGAAGAGTTGAACAACAATGAGAGAGTTGAAGGGATCTTCCCCACCAGGTCACTGAACGTGTGAATCCTCCGCAGCAGATGGACACAGCAGAACGACGGCAGAACTACTAGTTTCATTAATTAATTAATTAATAACTTTTGAACAATAGATGCTATTTCTAATCTGTCAGCTCCAGAGGTCAGGGGCTACGACCGTAAAAGCACGTCCCCCCCCCCTAGACTTGAAATTAGACCTACGGGTGGTTAAGAGACCCTTGTCAGCCGATCTGAGGGCCCTGGCGTTGGTATAGGGGGTGAGGTGGTCTGCTAGGTAAGCAGGGGCCTTACCATTAAGGGCTTTGTAGACCAATAAGAGGACCTTGAAGTCTATTCTAAAGCGCACCGGGAGCCAGTGGAGGGAGGCAAGTACAGGGGTGATGTGAGCTGTCTCAAACATCAAGCATCGGGTGTCATTGCAGCCAGTTCCAACTTGTTGCTAAACCTAGGCAACGTTACCAACGCCATAGGATGTAAGTAGTCTATATACTAGCCTGGAACTAGTTCCTACCTATGAGAAACTGGAATGTGTCCTGCTCCTCTGCGGTGTTGGCCAGATCACTGTACGCCAGCCTAACATGAACACAGTTGATGTATTTATTTCGCAAATGCAGTGTTTTCAAATAGCCACATTGCTGTATTTAGTGTATTCATTAGTGGGTCATATTCGTATATGTAACATATTTCATTTTATCAACCTAGAATTGACGACAAGGCCTAGCTGCTGGACTCTAGCTCCCATGCTAGCGTTGGCTAATAACATACAGCTGAGAGCCAGGAAGGGCCAGGCAGAGCCATGCTACTCCTCTACCCAGGAAAGATGGTTCTAGAACGGCATAGAGTATGGAGGAATACAAGGCTCTATGAAGAGAATGGGGTAAGTTTGAAGAAACATTTTAACACACGCATGAAAGTTTTATAATTACCATCACAATATGTAAACATTTTTTTTTTAATTTATCTAATCTAGTTTCATTAATTAATTAATAACTTTTGAACAATAGATGCTATTTCTAATCTGTCAGCTGTTCTATATTGCCAACAAGATTGTCTACATTCCATTCATTACACATAAATCTGATATAAGCAAGGACAATTTAATTTAATCTTCCAAGTTTAATTTCAACAAGTTCAAGTGCAACTACATATGAACCATAATAATAAAAATTATGATGATAATCATAAGCCCTAGTTGTTAGCTTCAAAATGGCACCAAATATGAGGTACTTTGAAATACCCAGTAACTAATAATCCATCACAAACCAATGCAATATCATGTTCAGGGATTTCCTAAAAAATACAGATGACCTGGAAGCGTTGCGTGTTATGATGTGTAGTCGGAGAGTTAGCCTAGCCAGTATAGTGCATTAGCCTGTTAGCTCAGCACGTCGTCTCGCCCTTTCTACAGCGAAAGAGGGACTCTTCACCAAGAGGCTTTCCTGGACGTCCACGGCGTCACTACAGACGACCTACTTACCGCCAGAGCAGCCCTGCCTTTGAGGACCACAGGTGACGGTCTCTCGGGACCTTTTACAGCCGAACTATCCTAGAATTTGTACGCAGGGCTAATCAGCACCGTGGCTATATACCCTCCCGTGCGGGCGAGTGGATTAAAGGTGCATTCCGCACCTGCAGCGTTGGGAACTATTACCCGTTTTATTTCGTGGCATGCTCGCCAAGAGTGAAGGGGCTGTCACGTGTTGAGCCACCACGTTCCCGAGCCACGAGAGGGCGCTGCTCCACCTTTTATTATTTTAGGTAATGCCGGCTTAGCTAGGTACTATTAGGGGGCAGGAGGGGGGGAGGAGGGCTCGTCCAACAGGGAGATCATTACAAGTCTGTTTGGTGAAGTTAGTCGTGCAGCTGCACTTGTTCCTCCGAGGCATCACTTGCTGTACAGCAGGGGGAATTATAAGTAAACGTTTTGGTAAATAAAGGAGTTATCAGTCACCACTCCCCCCCCCTCCTGGAACTAGCAGTCGATACGAAGAAGAAGAAGAAAAAGTATCGGAACCACGCTGCGCTCCAACGAGAGGTCCTTGACGTGTCGGAGCAGCGGTCAGACGGAGTAGCCAGGTTTCAGTAAAGGAACTGAAGTCCTGGGGAGAGTGTTGGGGGGGGGGGGGGGGGCACAATGGTTTTTCAACACGGGTTCCCTTTTATATGTTTCAGCTGGGACAGCGGCGCTGTGGCTTGCTTGGTGCTGAACTAAACAGCAGAGAGGCAATTGAAAAATCTAATTTCTCCATCTTAAGAACATTCACTTAATACAAAAACAGACTGAACGGATATATATAACGGACTGCTGGGGCAGCGGACTGAGAGCAGGGGACACAAACAGGCTGGATAAGATGGTCAAGAAGGCCAGTAGCGTGGTTGGGGTGGAGCTGGACTCTAGCGAGGGTGGCGGAGAGGAGGAACCTTGCTAAGCTCCAGGCCATCAGGGAAAACCCCTCCCACCCACTATACACAGACTTGGCTGACAGGAGGAGCATGTTATAGGCTCACACTACCTAAATGCAGCACTGAACGGCACAGGAAGTCCTTCATTCCGACAGCCATCAGACTATACAATGCATCACTGTGCCTCACTGCATCACTGAGCACAGAGTGACAGTTACGATCTTCCTGGACTCTTACTTTTTAAACGGCACTGTGCAATATTACACCTACTGTAGACTTCAGTATATTTTTACCGTATTTATTTACTGTATCTTTTATTCTATTTTTATTCTATTTAATTTTATTCTATTCTTAGGCCATTTGTTTTGTTCTTATTCGTGACTTGTTCTGTCTAAATGTTTAACCCTTTCTCTGCCACGCTTATGTACATCCTTATACCATCCTCTGCCAGCTCTATTTGTCTATGGAGAAGTTCCCCTTCTTTGCAGGGCTATAACTTTTTAAATTGTATTGCTAAATTGACATTACTATGGCCCATTCAATGTCAATTATCTATCGTTTAGTATGTAGCAACGTTCTACTTTTTCATTCACATATTCATACTAAAATACGGTCTAAAGTATAAATATGTTTTTATCGTTTTCTGCAGCATTCTGCAGAATGTGATTTATAGCCCTAAATGCATTATATTGATGATCAAATACAGTTTGATAGCGATCGGCGCCAGATAAAAAATTTCAAATGTACGTGCTTCTAGAAGTTACTACTCATCATCTGATGTTGACCGGATGGGGGGGGGGGGGGGGGGTCGTTTATAATTCCATGGCCAACGTTGGATGATTCATGTAGTGTGGGTGATATGATCATCAGAGCAGTTTGTATCAAACACGGTAATAATAAACGCTGAAACTTACCCCAGTCTCCTCGGGCCGTTGGGCGATCAGCTTGGAGTAGAAAGTTTGCTATTATTATGGGATGTTGATCTAGATGAACCATTTCCAGGTTGTATAATACTATATACGTCCAAATAACGTTGTTTATTGAGTTAGGGCGAGCGATTGATTATCCAGTGTGTCGAGATGGAGCCCCTATAGCGAGTGGCCGGACCGAATTTGGATGAGCACCACTTTCGGTTTCCGGTTTGCTGTTTGGGCGATCCGCCGATCGGCCACCAGATGGCGCTCTTGAACCGTTGGAGAGTTGAGAGGAGATCAACAGGAGATCTCAAGTCTCCGTTGGTGAAATATGATTGCCATCACAGATTTTTGAAATATTGATCTCGATGACGTGTTACGGCGTCATTGGCAGATTACGCATGGCGGAGAATGACGTGTTAACTCGTCCTTGCCGATTAAAGGGTTAACACTTTGATCGCCATCATTAAAATTTATGATTTACCATCCCTTGCCAGCTCTATTTGTCTATGGAGAAGTTCCCCTTCTTTGCAGGGCTATAACTTTTTTAATTCTATTGCTAAATTGCCATCATTATGGCCCATTCAATGTCCTATATGTATTGTTCATGGTGTAGCAACGTTAAACTTTTTCATTCACATATTCATACTAAAATATGGTCTAAAGTATAAGTATGTTTTTATCGTTTTCTGCAGCTTTCTCCAGAACTTGATTTATAGCTCCAAATGCATTATATTGATGATCAAATACAGTTTGGTAGGAATCTGTGCGAGATAAAAAATGTCAACTGGACGTGGTTCTGGAAGTTACTACACGTCATCTGATGTTGACCGGATGGGCGAGGGGGCGTTTATAATTCCGTAGGCAACGTTATACCATTCATCTAATGTGGGTCATATGTTCATCATAGCAGTTAGTATAGAAGATGTTAGAATATAACGTTGAAACTCACCGTGGCTTCCTCGCGCCGCTGGCAGATGATCGTGGAACAGAATTTTTTCTATTATGGGATGGAGAAATGCCTGATCTATTTCCAGGTTGTATAATAGTATATACGTCCAAATCATGTTGTTTTTTCGAGTTATTTCCACCGATCGATGTTCACTGTGTGAAGACGGAGTCTCTCTAACATTAGCGAGTGCCCGGACCACATATGGAGTGAGCCCTGCCGGGTCAAAGGTTGATTTCCGGTTTCGATCTGCCGATCGGCCACCAGATGGCGCTCTTGAACCGCTAGAGAGTTGAGAGGAGATCAGCAGTGTGTCTCAGGGCTCCGAAGGGGAAATATGATTCCGATCACAGATCTTTGAAATATTGATATCAAAGACGAGTTACGGCGTCTTCGGCAGAATGAGCATGGCTAGGAATGACGTGTAAACTCGTCATCGGCGATCATAGTGTTAAAAACACTGCCCCTCCACTCATTCCTGAACTTTTTTGTTAAGTCCTTCTCAAATGCCAACTGAATTAAATTGGCCTTGCGTCGATGAAGCATACTAAGGCGATGTTCTGTAAAGACGTTCTTGAGGGTAGAAAATGAATTATCTCAGAGTGCCGTGCTAGCTTCAGTAGTGTTGTTGTTGACATCAGTGCCCACTAGGGCTGTCCCCGACTAAGGATTTGGATAGTTGACTTTGATTGACAAAAAAAAAAAAAAAATGTTTACCAGGGTGGGCACAGCTGACTCAGTGGGCGGGCCCGGCCCCCTAATGCCCGCCCATGGCGCCGGGTCTGATCATTCGCTTTACCAGATAAAACTGCAATACATCGAGCGCCAGCTACAGTCTTACCTTGATTGATTGATTGAAAACTTTATTAACGGATTGCAGAATGGGTACAATACAGTACGGCTCAATACACACAATTGTTAAGGGGATGCAGAACAGAGAAAGACGTTTGTCTTGTTTACATCAGGGTCCCCCATTTTCAATTCATCAGGACATATATGACATACATGACATACAGATAGACAGTACTGCTACATAAAAGCATAAACGGGGTCTGTATATACCTTGTGCTAATAAATCATAAACGGGGTCCATTGAAGATATAATGTTTGTTTGCAATGTTTGCTGGAGCCACTTCATCCAGAACGGCACGCCCCGGTCAGAGAGCGGACACAGACACAGAGGGAACAGTCCTTTTGTATTTTATTCAGGATTCTGTTGAGTGATATCTCAAGAGTGCTTTCCATCCAGGTCGTAAGGCTGGATGGAACAATGAAAGATTTGAGTGAGTGGTATTTTATTTCATGAACGCACTCTCTCACTGGGAAAGCAGACAGCAATGGAACACATGGGCGGCAAGATGGCCGCTGTAATTAAACCCATTAGGACCCCTGGGCTGTCCAGAGAGATGCTCGACTATAAATAATAGGGCCCCTGGGCCATCAAAGAAGTGCCTGCATGGAAATAACAATACACAGCATAACAAATAGTGGGGAATTTACAACAGGGTCTGTATATAACTTGTGTTAATAAAAGCAGGCCCTCTCTAATAATAAACAATACTTTAGCTGCTGCCTCTCGCTCCTTCTGTCTCTTCACCGTATCCACTTCCTCCTCTAGGTGGCGTAGGTGAGTCAACTTCCGCTGTTCAACAGAACGAGAACAGATCACACGGACGGAACGTCAAAAAATGTAGTGAAATTCTGGCACAACATAATGTGGAAGTTTACAGTTGGATTCACAGCACGAGGCCAAGTTGGGTCTGGAGTAGTTGAACATCCATGTCGGTGACCTTGCCCTTTAGGTCCAAGGCAGGCCTGCAGGTGGCCCCCCCGGCGGGAGGGGTCTGCCAGCGCAGGGTCTGTAGTTGGCTCGGAGCTCGCCGTCTCGCCCTTGCGGACGTGGACACCCAGGTGGTTCTCCATGTGTAGCCGGTACAACACTGTACCTGCCAAACACTTCGACCATGCCTTGAGTGGGAGTCGAACCCCGGGCGTCCGCACTGCGGGCGACACCACAGACCTTTGCGCTTTGAAGGAATTCCCTACTAACTAACCATGTCCATCCTGTCTCTGAGGATCAGGGGAGTGAGTTTTACTTCTATGTACTGCTACCGAGCCAGCCAGTTTGGATGAAGGATTATTAAAGGGGTAAAGCTCGAAGGGGTCCCTCCCAATTGGGTGTGCTCAAGGTACTTGTAGAGCATTGTGCTAGTCTGATACACAAGCTTGAGACGTGACGGCCCCCGTACTACTCGGACGTCACTCAGGAAGTAAACACCGGTCAGGTTAGCAGCATATAGCACTAGACTGTAACGTATCGTCCCTGTAAGATACTTGTAGACGTGGAGGAGGATCTTCAGGGTCCGCACGTGGTGCATCTCCGTCTGGATCAGCTCGTAGATAACATCTTGTCGCTTCGTGGTTTCTTTGTTCAGGGCCTTGAGGTAGCTCTGGTCGACCGCCACACTCCAAGACTCTGCCTCCAGGTCCTGGGCATCAGACTCAAGATCAGCTCGCAGTGTTGTATAGTGGCCATCTTCTAGGTTGATGGGCTCGGCGGTGGAGGGGGCCAGGGACACAGTGTCCTCGTGGAAGAGCTTCACTCGAAACGCATCGATCTCCTCCATCAGCACAGGACGGGATCTGCAGCTGGCAGGGTGGTTAGAGGAGGTAGCAGGCTGGGTGCTGGGACCTGCTGGGGTGATGGTCATGCCTGGTCCAACGGGACAGACCAGGAGGCCATGGGAGGCTGGGGGAGAAACACTCTCCCCAGGACTTCAGTTCCTTTACTGAAACCTGGCTACTCCGTCTGACCGCTGCTCCGACACGTCAAGGACCTCTCGTTGGAGCGCAGCGTGGTTCCGATACTTTTTCTTCTTCTTCTTCGTATCGACTGCTAGTTCCAGGAGGGGGGGAGTGGTGACTGATAACTCCTTTATTTACCAAAACGTTTACTTATAATTCCCCCTGCTGTACAGCAAGTGATGCCTCGGAGGAACAAGTGCAGCTGCACGACTAACTTCACCAAACAGACTTGTAATGATCTCCCTGTTGGACGAGCCCTCCTCCCCCCTGAAGCATATATATTCTATCTCTTGTAGAAATAACGAGAGGTAGGCAGGTGGGCGTAGATGGGTATTTAATACAAGTATCTTACAGGGACGATACGTTACAGTCTAGTGCTTTATGCTGCTAACCTGACCGGTGTTTACTTCCTGAGTGACGTCCGAGTAGTACGGGGGCCGTCACGTCTCAAGCTTGTGTATCAGACTAGCACAATGCTCTACAGTACTATCGAAGGTACATCGCGGTACATATCCGTTACATTCACCCCCCCTAAACTCACTCCACTGCTGGGCGATCGTGTCCCTCTGCTGGGCGATCGTGTCCCTCTGCTGGGCGATCGTGTCCCTCTGCTGGTCCTCCATGGTGTGGATCTCGTCGCTCTGCTGGTCGATCGTGTCCCTCTGCTGGTCCTCCATGGTGTGGATCTCGTCCCTCTGCTGGGCAATCGTGTCCCTCTGCTGGTCCTCCATGGTGTGGATCTCGTCCCTCTGCTGGGCGATCGTGTCCCTCTGCTGGTCCTCCATGGTGTGGATCTCGTCCCTCTGCTGGGCGATCGTGTCCCTCTGCTGGTCCTCCATGGTGTGGATCTCGTCCCTCTGCTGGGCGATCGTGTCCCTCTGCTGGGCGATCGTGTCCCTCTGCTTGGCGATCGTGTCCCTCTGCTGGTCCTCCATGGTGTGGATCTCGTCCCTCTGCTGGGCGATCGTGTCCCTCTGCTGTTCCTCCATGGTGTGTATCTCGTCCCTCTGCTGGGCGATCGTGTCCCTCTGCTGGTCCTCCATGGTGTGGATCTCGTCCCTCTGCTGGGCGATCGTGTCCCTCTGCTGGTCCTCCATGGTGTGGATCGTGTCCCTCTGCTGGGCGATCGTGTCCCTCTGCTGGTCCTCCATGGTGTGGATCTCGTCCCTCTGCTGGGCGATCGTGTCCCTCTGCTGGTCCTCCATGGTGTGGATCGTGTCCCTCTACTGGGCGATTGGGTCCCTCTCCTGGTCCTCCATGGTGTGGATCTCGTCCCTCTGCTGGGCGATCGTGTCCCTCTGCTGGTCCTCCATGGTGTGGATCTCGTCCCTCTGCTGGGCGATCGTGTCCCTCTGCTGGTCCTCCATGGTGTGGATCTCGTCCCTCTGCTGGTCCTCATGTCCTCCATGGACCAGACCACCGCCTTCCTGGCGGCGTCGTCGTCATGCTTTCGAAACCAATATGTTTCCTAGGATGTTCGTAAACAATGATTTGCGGATTTCAACAAGTTAAATGTAAGAATTGTAATACCTTTTTAATACCACAGAGAGTTAAATGTAATACAACCATACTAATCCCTTTAAAGGCCTTAAATTGAGAATTATAAACACAATACTTTAATACACCGCAGACAGTCAGACACCCTGCAACACAATGCATCCTATATGTTGTGCTGTAAGCAAGTCATCGGCTCAATTTGAATAGGAGCAGTAGTTTATAAATAACATGTTTCAGCACAGAAATTCATGTGAACAGGGAAAACATGAATAGTCACATGGAATAGGACAGATAAGGACAAGTATGTACCTTGACGTGGTGGAGCTCTGTCGCCAGGCTGTCCCTTAGAGTCTGAAGGACCCGGTGTTGCTCCCTCAGGCTGGCGTTGTCTCGCTGAAGCTCCTCCCTTTCCCCTGTCACCTGCTGCAGCTGCTCCCTCACCCCCAACAGAGATTGTAGCTCCTCCTCTTTGTGACTGAAAGAGGACAAGGACCACACCAGCTGCTGTTAACAGATTATTCGCACAAACACCAAGTTCAAGTTCAAGTTCTTTAATAGTTGTCATACAGAAGTACAGAATACTTTCATACAAAATGCTTCTTACTGTTACGCTCCAGAGACTGTGCTAGACAATATAGTATCAAATAACATAATAACATAATATAGCATGAATTTAGAAGAAGAAAATGAGGTCACAGTGTTCGGTATAGACATATGTACAATGTTCTGAGTTACCATATAATATACAATACACAATACTATGCAGTGTACTAATGTACAGTACTATCTAGTGCAAAGCAGAAATGGGATGAGGTACAATTTTAGGTACAATTTACAGTAAGGTGTACGAGTTGTAGTGCAATCCTTCATCCATAAATATAAAGTGTGGGGAGTGGGTGCTACAGTGTGTTTGTTTAAAGTGGGTGTGTGCTATAAGTGTGTGGAGTGGGTGCTACAGTGTGTTTGTTTAAAGTGAGTGTGTGCGTGTGGATGTGTGTGCTATGTGCGTTTGGTGGTTGTTGTTGTGTAGTGTTCATTCATTGTTCGTTTAGCAGCCTGATGGCCTGGGGATAGAAGCTTCTTCTGAGTCTTTCTGTGCTCGCCTTGAGACTCCTGTATCGCTTGCCTGACCGCAGCAGTTCAAAGAGGCAGTTGTTCGGGTGACTGGAGTCTTTAATGATTCTCTTAGCCTTGCCCTTGCAACGCTTGTAGTAAATGTTCTGGAGGGTGGGGAGCCCCCCTCCAATTGTGCGTTCGGCTGAACGTGTCACTCTTTGTAGTCTGCTTTGGTCTTGTGCAGTGCTATTCCCAAACCAGGAGGTGATGTTGCCGGTCAAGATGCTCTCTATTGTACATGAGTAGAAGTTCTTAAGGATCTTCTGGCTGACTTGGAACTTCCTTAGGCGCCTGAGGAAGTAGAGGCGTTGTCGTGCCTTCTTCACAACACTGTTAATGTGTGTGGTCCATGTCAAGTCCTCGGATATGTAGGCTCCGAGGTACTTAAAGCTGTTGACTCTCTCAACCGGTGCCCCGTCGATGCTGAGGGGGCTGTAGTCCTTGACCCCCGACCTCCTGAAGTCCACAATCATCTCCTTTGTTTTGCTGACGTTCAGGGAGAGGCTGTTTTCCTGGCACCATCCCGCCAGGACCTTGACCTCTTCCAGGTAGGCCCTCTCGTCGTTGGCAGAGATCAGGCCCACCACCACTGTGTCGTCAGCAAATTTGACGATTGTATTGCTACTCCGCTGAGCCACACAGTCGTGTGTGTACAGGGAGTAGAGGAGGGGACTCAGAACACAGCCCTGGGGGGCCCCTATGTTGAGGGTGATGGATGAGGAGGTGCAGTTGCCTGCTCTCACCACCTGGGGTCTGCCAGTCAGGAAGTCCAAGACCCACTGGCAGAGGTCATAGCCCAAGCCCAGGTCCCTGAGCTTGGCTATGAGTATGGAGGGGACTATGGTATTGAATGCCGAGCTGTAGTCGATGAATAGCATTCTCACATAGTTCCCCTGCCTCTTGTCCAGGTGTGATGCTGCTGTGTGCAGCACATGGGATATGGCGTCCTCCGTGGACCTGTTGGGGCGGTATGCAAATTGCAGGGGGTCCATGTTGATGGGGAGGGAGGAGCAGATGTAGCCCTTTACTAGCTTCTCGAAGCACTTCATGGCTATGGAGGTGAGAGCTACAGGGCGGTAGTCGTTGAGGCAAGCAGGCTTGGATTTTTTGGGTACAGGGATAATAGTGGACTTCTTCAGGCAGGTGGGGATGACAGCCTGTTCTAAGGACAGGTTAAATATGTCAGTGAATACTGGGGCCAGTTGGTCGGCACAGACTTTTAGGACGCGGCCGGGGATGCCGTCTGGACCTGCTGCCTTCCTGATATTCACTTTTTTAAAGGTCCGCCTCACCTCATGCTCTGTTACCCTGAACACTGCGCCTCCATCAGCAGCCGACCCCCCCCCCCCCCCATTGCCGAGGCTTGTGAGCTGGTGTTGTTATTACCAGCATCAAACCTCGCATAGAAGGTATTGAGGTCATTTGCTAAGGAGATGTCACTGTTCAGTTTGAGGGAGGCGCCTTTGTAGTCTGTCATCGTTTTGAGCCCCTGCCACATAGCTCTAGAGTCAGCTTGTTCAAACTGGAGTTCAATTTTATCCCTGTAGCGTCGTTTGGCCTCTGACACAGTCCTCCTTACGTTGTATCGCGCCACCTTGTGGTCATTCATGTTGCCTGCCTCTAGGCCGTCGTTGTATGCTTTGGTGCGCTCTCTCAGAGCTTCACGGACGGATTTGTCTACCCAGGGTTTTTGATTTGGGTAAACTTTCATTTTGGTAGTGGGGATTGTTTCTTTCACCCTAGTACAAACATAGTCCAGCACTGTCTCCGTGTAGGCATTAATGTTATCTGTGTCGCGGAACACATTCCAGTCTGTGTTGTGAAACACTGACCGGATCGTATCCTCTGACGTCACATCCCATTTCTGCACCTCTCGCGAGACTACGGGAGTACTTTTAATTCTCTGTCTGTACTTTGGTGAAAGAAAAATTGATGCGTGATCTGACTTACCGAAGCCACTATCAGAATGAGCCTTGTAGCCACCTTTAAATTGCGTGTAACAGTGATCTAGGATGTTACCGCCTCTGGTGTTGCAAGTCACATGCTGATAGAAGTCGGGCAATACCTTTCTCAGATTGGCGCTATTGAAATCTCCCAGAACTAAAATGGCGGCGTTAACATTCGCCTCTTGGATTCTATTTACCTCGTCGTGTAGTCTGGAGAGCGCAACCTTGTTGCTGGCTTGCGGTGGAATATACACTCCGACCAGGACGATCGCCGTTAACTCCCTCGGGAGGAAGAAAGGACGACACTTGATGGTTATATATTCCAGTTCTGGGGAGCAGTGGTTGGATAATTCCTTCACGTTAGTTGGGTCACTCCAATTTTTGTTCAACATGAAGGCAATACCTCCTCCACGTTGTTTACCGGATTCTGCACCAACCGCTGTTATCATTTGGATAATGCCAAGCTAGCAAACGTTTCACTCCCAACAGGTGTACTATCCATGCTCCATCGCTCCCTGCAACTATTCACACCTCGCAGGATTTCAGAGAGTTTTCCGTTTCACACAAACGGGTACTTGGTGGTAACCAAATCTAAATTAAAAAAAATATTTAAACAATGGAGCACCCTCAAAAACCACTTAAGTTACGTTGAAACTGAGCCTATTAAGTAATCGATTTTCACACCCATCCCTAATCTATTTACTAGTTACGCTGCTGGTTAATATGACTTACTACCATAGTGTCTTTATTTATACATTTTAATACTACAACTCTGTAAATACATCAGATTAGCACCAATTTATATATTTTATACTCAGTAATATAGAATGTACAGGTGATTTTAAACTATTGCACTTTACGGTTACATTTGCACTCTGGTTGGATGCCAAACTTTTGTTGTACTGCTGTATAATGATCATACATTTGAATCTAATGTGAAAATAAACTACAAAATGCAGATGTTTACCCAAGTTGGGTCTGGAGTAGTACAACATCTAGCTCCGTTTTGCTGAGCATCTGCAGTTTCTGGGCCGCAGAAGCCTTCAGCGTCTCGTTGAGAGAGACCATTTCCCCCCGGTAGGTCAGGATCTTCACTTCCATGTCTGCGACTCTGCCCTTCAGGGCCCAGGCAGGCCTGCGGGTGGCCCCCCCGGCCGCGGCACCAACACCTGTGGCTGAAGATAAATTACACCATCCATCAATTAATTAGGGTTGAACAATTAATCTGAATCTCATCTAAACCACAACATGGCCCTAGTGCAATCGCCAAATGGTACACGTGTAAGTTCTGTGCTGTAGAGATGATCCAGCCTACAAATGTCTTCTACAGAGTAACCTCTTAACATGCCACGGCCCGGCCCCTCTTGAGGACGCTTTGCCCACCGGCACGACGCGCCACTTTGCCCACCTCTAGCGGCTCGGGTGTGCATATTTTTTATACAATATATAGATCGAATTAAATCCCCATTTGTTGCCCGTCGATTGCCAAAATCCGTTCAGCGGTTCTCGAGTTAAATGTAAGAATTGTAATACCTTTTTAATACCACTTAAATGTAATACCAATTTCACAACCATACTAATAACTTTAAAGGCCTTAAATTGAGAATTATAAATGCAATACTTTAATACACCGCAGACGACCACACATCCTCGAACCCACTCAAAATGGCCCCGCGACCCACCAGTTGAGAACCACTGCTTTAACACACCATATTTGTCCATTTATTACCAAAAGATTTGCACTACCCCTCTACCTCATTTTGTACAGTGTTAGTCTTGTGAACCTGCCTTGAGCTCCTGGACGGTGTTGTGGATCTCACATCTCACTGGTGTAACGCTCGTCGCTCTGCTGGGCGATCGTGTCCCTCTGCTGGTCCTCCATGGTGTGGATCTCGTCCCTCTGCTGGGCGATCGTGTCCCTCTGCTGGTCCTCCATGGTGTGGATCGTGTCCCTCTGCTGGTCCTCCATGGTGTGGATCTCGTCCCTCAGCTGGGCGATCGTGTGCCTCTGCTGGTCCTCCATGGTGTGGATCTCATCCCTCTGCTGGGCGATCGTGTCCCTCTGCTGATCCTCCATGGTGTGGATCTCGTCCCTCTGCTGGGCGATCACGTCCCTCTGCTGGTCCTCCATGGTGTGGATCTCGTCCCTCTGCTGGGCGATCACGTCCCTCTGCTGGTCCTCCATGGTGTGGATCTCGTCCCTCTGCTGGGCGATCACGTCCCTCTGCTGGTCCTCCATGGTGTGGATCTCGTCCCTCTGCTGGGCGATCGTGTCCCTCTGCTGGTCCTCCATGGTGTGGATCTCGTCCCTCTGCTGGGCGATCACGTCCCTCTGCTGGTCCTCCATGGTGTGGATCTCGTCCCTCTGCTGGGCGATCACGTCCCTCTGCTGGTCCTCCATGGTGTGGATCTCGTCCCTCTGCGGGCGACATCACAAACCGCTGCGCTAGGAAGGAAATCCCCTCTAACTAACCATGTCTATCCTGTCTCTGAGGATCAGGGGAGTGAGTTTTACTTCTATGTACCGCTACCGAGCCAGCCACGTCTCTGGTCACACTATCGCTGTACATATCCGTTACATTCACCCCCCCTAAACTCACTCCTCTCCACCCAAGGCACTTCGATGCCTTGAGTGTAGTGATGCACGATATATCGGCCGCCGATATAATATCGACCGATATAATATCGACCGATATGGCAGTTTTTTTACACATCGGTATCGGTCCGATATCAAGATGGGGCCGATATTATTATTTTTTTTTTTTTTTTTTTTTTGTCATTTCTGAAAATAAGTTACAAAAGTAAAAAAAAATGCGTTTTGGAAAATAGCTCTTTATTTGATTATCCATCTCCTCCATGTACTCAATGCTGTCCATCGTTTTACAGCATCCAGTTAGAAAAACTGAATATGCTTGTAGGGCTTCAGCATCTTCAGCTTTGACTGCTGGCCAGTTGAGGGCTTTATCAATGTGAGCTGTTGCAATCTGGTACTCGTTGCCATAATACTTCTTTAGGAGCCTTTTGGCCTCCGTGTATCCTATTGAGGCGTCCATATGTTGGCAGCTCCGTACCACTTCTCGGGGTTGCCCCATGGTAAACTGCTCCAGGAAATACAGTCTGTCCTTGCAGTTTTCAGTTCTATCCTCAATACCATGCTCGAATGCACGTATAAAGAACCTGTATTCTAATGGATCCCCTTTAAACGTGGGTACGCTGAGAGGTGGTAAGGATGATAGTCTTTGCTGTTTCACCAGTACTTCAGTTATACTATTCTGATGTTGCATGACGTCGACGATCCTGCCCATGTCGGGTGTTTCCCTGTATCCTTCTAGACTCTATTATAACAAGTGTGGATATGTAACATTAGAAAAGTACTCATTTGGACCACTGTCATGTACAAAGGTCTGATGACCATATAGAATATAGCTGGAACGGGCTGTACATGAAAACCAGCCCGTCCAGTAGGTGCGTTAAGCACTGGTCCCGGCAGGTAAGATATAGTAAATTATATTTATTAAAGAATATAAGGAAGGGAAATAAAACCCACAACAAATAAACAAACAGGGAAAAGGGTAAGGGGAGAACAAATAAGACAATTAATAATAAAGTTGAGCACCAGAGCACTAACGGTGTCGCAGGACACCAGCCAACTAGGTTGGCACTGGGAACCACCCAGCCATAAGACAATACAGATATAAATATATACTTCCACTTCCACAAGAAGTGGCAAATGGCTCTGAGGCCCATTGATTGATTGATTGAAAACTTTATTTTTTATTTTTTTTTATTGATCTTTTTCCCCCTCCATTTTCCTCCGATTTTCTCTCATCCCAATGTTAGTCGTATGCCAATTCCCAATCCCTTCCTGGTCGCTGCGCACTTACCCCCCACAGTCAGATCATCTGGGAGAGTGGAGGCGACCACGTGCTTCCTCCGACACACGTCCAGCCAATCACCGCTTCTTTTCACCTGGCAGCGCGGATTCTCATTGAGAGGGCGTAGCGTGTGGGAGGATCACACTATCCCCCTCAGGTCCTATCCGCGCTTAGCAGGCGCCCCGACCGAACTGTAGGAGTCGCTGTTTACAACGACCCGGACCCACCCCGCCAGCTTCTCCCACCCTCTAATACAGCCAATTGTATTAGTGTGAACGGCCAGCCAAGCTGGTGACAACCCCGGAGCTGTGAGCTGGATTCGAACAAGCGAATCCAGCTCACAGCTCCGGGGTTGGTGACGAACGCTTGAAAACTTTATTAACAGATTGCAGAATGGGTACAATACAGTACAGCTCAATACACACAATTGTTAAGGGGATGCAGACCAGAGAGACTTTCGTCTTGTTTACATCAGGGTCCCCCATTTTCAATTCATCAGGACATATATGACATACATGACATACAGATAGACAGTACTGCTACATCTATACATTTATGACATACCAGATTTGCAAATACAGTACTGTTTGTGATACAAAAATAGTCTAGAAAATAGTATATACATTTGACGTAAAAACTGTACATTGGGGGAGGTTGGGTAGGTGGGGTGGGTGCTGTACATTGGAGGTGGTTCGGTGGGTGGGGTTGGGTAGGAGGGGTGGGTGGGGAACACTGTAGAACTGTACAAGCAAAACTGTACATTTGAGTATTGACAACCATACTTGGTCCTTTACTGTACATTGGAGGGGGTTGCGTTAGGACATTTACATGGGCCAGTTTCGAATTGACGTCTCCCGTAGGTGTTCTTTGAGAGTGTTTTTGAAAGTGGGTAGTGATTCACATTCCTTTACAGCTTTGGGTAGGGCGTTCCACATTGATGTGGCATAATTGCGAAACGTGTTTAGTCCCTTGTTTGAGCCGAATCTGGGTTTAACATGATTTGTGGAGCTCCCTCTGGTGTTGTGATGGTGGTATTCACTGACCTTTGCGAAGTATTTTGACATGTACATGGGTACCTTGGTCGTGTAGTGTATCTTGTAGACCAGGCCCATTGCAAGTTGCTGTACTCTGTCGTCTACTCTAAGCCATCCTAGGTTGTCAAAGTGGGCAGGGGTGAGGTGGGTTCTAGGAGTAAGGTCAAGCAGTAGTCTGACCAGTTTGTTTTGAGATGTTTGTAATTTTGTTTTTAGCGCCTTTGAGGTGCTTTGGTATGTGGGATATTTGTGGATATCCTGAAGAAGGTTCTCAGTCAACCGAGGTTTGGATAATAACAAGGTTTATTAACCAAACAGATAGAAATGTACAAATAGTATTTAATAATAATAATAATTCATTTAATTTATATACTGTAGCGCTTCTCAATAACCCGAAGTCGCTGACAGTAGTCGGGAGCAGGAGTACAAACAAAGAAACGAAAGCAAAGAAACAAACAACAAAGAAAGCAAAGAAACAAAAACAAAAGGATCATGAGACCATGGGGGGAACAGGGGAGACAGCCTGATGGCACAAAAAAGACTGGAGACAGACATCAATCAGGTTGGAGGGGAGTGGGGGGTTTAGGGGTGGGGGGGGTTGAAGGCAAGGGAGAACAGGTGGGTTTTGAGGCGAGCTTTGAAGGTGGAGAGTGTAGGGGAGTCTCTGATGGACTGGGGGAGGGAGTTCCAGAGTCGGGGTGCAGTGCGAGAGAAGGCCCGATCTCCGAAGTTTTTAAGCTTGGATGTCGGGACAGTGAGGGAGGCAGTGGAGGAGGACCGGAGGGAACGGGTGGGGCGGTAGGGGAGAAGGAGATCAGTCAGGTAGGGGGGGGCCAGGCTGTGGAGGGCTTTGAAGGTGAGGAGTAGTGTTTTAAAGTTAATGCGGTGTTTGATCGGGAGCCAGTGGAGGGAGTGGAGGACAGGAGTGATGTGTTCGCGGGACCGGGTGTTAGTGAGGAGGCGGGTGGCTGAATTTTGGACCATTTGCAGTTTATGGAGGGAGCGGGAGGTGATACCAGTGAGGAGGGAGTTGCAGTAGTCCAGGCGGGAGGAGATGAAGGCGTGAATGAGGGATTCAGCAGCGGGGGGGGAGAGGCAGTGACGGATTTTTGCGATGTTGCGGAGGTGAAAGTAGGATATTTTTACGATGGAGCGGACGTGGGGGTCAAATGAGAGGGTGGGGTCAAGGAGGACACCAAGGTTGCGGACTAGGGGGGAGGGGGTGATGGTGGAGTCGTTGATGGTGAGTGTGATGGGTCCGGATCTGGTGAGGGTGGTTTTGGTGCCAATGATGAGAAGTTCAGTCTTGTCACTGTTCAGTTTGAGGAAGTTGTGAGTCATCCAAGTTTGGAGTTTGGTGATGCAGGATTCGATGTGACTGAGGGGTGGGCTGTGGGGGGATTGTGTACTGATGTAGATTTGGGTGTCGTCAGCGTAACAGTGGAAGTTGAGGTGGTATTTACGAGAGAATTAGAGAGAGAATGGCTGAGGCTCTCGCCCCAGGTGATCAGCTGAAATGACCCAGGTAGAGAGACCTGGATTGTTCTCGGGAGGAGCCTTGTATAGGTAAAAGGGGGGAGGTGGTCCCATTTGATAGGTCAAATGGGTTGGGGGGGGACACAGGATTGGGGAGAAAGGGGAGGGGACTGTCTTTACATGAGGGAGTTGGGGAATCATTATATTATTCCAGTTACTCACTTTTCTCTTTATAATGTGGGTGAGATTAATGTATAATATACCAGGATTATTTGGAACAGGTAAAATATTGAAAAGTGAATAGATATGGTAACAGAATGGGTTATCAGATAATGAATGAAATAGAAAACAATTAAAATAATAAATTTTGGCCATTGGGATTTGTTGGTTAACTGGATTAATGAATGAAAATCAATTCAAATCCGTGGTTGGCATAACAGTTTAAAATAGAAATATTTACATACGTGATTCATGACATGATTGACTGGACTAAAGTCTGTGTTATTTTGATATCAGATGTGGGAATATCACCCTTTTCTTTTATTAATAATCTCAAATACCTATATCAATGATTGGTCCTCAACTCTGATATCAAACAACAAATAACATAATCATTAGAAGCTCTGGTTGTGCCTATCTTGGCTTGGCGCTTACCTCCAGTCATTCACGTCGTGAATCAGACATTTAAGTGTTAACTATGTGTCTTTATGATAATATCTATGGGAGCGAAGATCATGGTCGCACATACAGACATAGTAATAAACCAATTAAATACATGTGAACACTGTCTGTGTGGTCTGAGTGCACAGGGTGAAAACACAAAATCGTGTGCATAATTAACAGGAATAACATTTACAAATGGGCATTAACCTAGTGGCTAATGTATAAAAACTTTTAAAAACCGTTAACCTAGTGGTTTGTATAAAAAACTGATATAAAAGGTGATTATGATAATCGTTATGCATTGTTCTAGTATTTTTCTGTGGTGCATACTATCAATGGTCAAAACAAAACTTGGTGTCTTGGAACAAACCAACTGGTTCTGCCCTGTTTAACAATATTATTTGCAATGCGACTCTGTGATCATTCCTTATTGTTATTATACAATTGGTTAATGCAATCTTACTGATTGTATTTCATCATTCTTAGTTAATAATTTTCCAGATACATATGAACTTTGTGAAACTGTTCTTGTTTGTGAGCCTATGTTGTTCTCCACCACCATCACATGTCTGCCACTGTGCTCACGCTTGACCTTTATCAGGCCTAGAGACATGGCAATAGGGTGGTCTTGAACGTGCTGTGTGGTGGTTGGTCCCCCGCTCCCCGTCATCGCGGTACCAGAGGGGCGAGGGTTTGCTGGTGTAGCAGGCTGGTGGGGGGAGAGGTACAGGCTGGTGGGGGGAGAGGTACAGGCTGGTGGGGGGAGAGGTACAGGCTGGTGGGGGGAGAGGTACAGTCTGGTGGGGGAGAGGTACAGGCTGGTGGGGGGAGAGGTACAGGCTGGTGGGGGAGAGGTACAGGCTGGTGGTGGGAGAGGTACAGGCTGGTGGGGGGAGAGGTACAGGCTGGTGGGGAGAGGTACAGGCTGGTGGGGGGAGAGGTACAGGCTGGTGGGGGGAGAGGTACAGGCTGGTGGGGGAGAGGTACAGGCTGGTGGGGGAGAGGGGGAGAGGTACAGGCTGATTGATTCAATCATAAGCAGGTATATAGACCCCCATCACGAATTCCGAGCCACATTAGTATTCACCTCCACTGCCTTCACACAGAATGAAGGGGGAGGCCAACACCCAGACATCTAGTCTACCTGCGCTTTTTGTTATGTAAAACGGTGACACAGCTAAGCAGAGCGACATTGAAGTTACAAATAGTTGCAGAACATGAGACAACTATTGTCAGAACAGCAACAACACGAGGATGGCGTTTATGCTTATTATATTACCTGTTATCTCTGGAACTCCTCGAAGACATTGTGGTAGTTTTCAGTCACAGAATGGCAGATAGAATAGATAGATTAAGCTCAATAAAAAACTATAAAGAGGACGACACGAAGATCCGCGCTGCAAGTTTTTAAAGTGACCCATAGTGTTTGTTGATTGGCCAGAATTTCAGTCCAACTTCCTCGTGCGGCTGCAGCCACTTACGGTGATGAGCGATGATGACTGTCAGCTGTGCTGCTCAATAGGGGATATCTGCAGAGCCGCAAAGAGTAGGGTATATCTGCAGAGCCGCAAGCCCAACGTCTGGGCGGAGCTTCGTGGCTTGTACTAGGTTTAATAATAATAATAATGCATTCTATTTATAAGGCGCCTTTCAAGGCACACAAGGTCGCCGTACAACAATTTAAAAACAGTTAAATTCATAATCACAGTTCATTAAAATAAAAATTAAAATATATAAAAACAGACAAATTAAAATCAGACATACGCCTGCCTAAAAAGGTGGGTTTTGAGGTGGGTTTTAAAAGAAATGATGGAGTCAATGTTCCTGATGTCGGGGGGGGGAGGGAGTTCCAGAGGCGGGGGGCAGAGCAGCTGAAGGCTCTTGACCCCATGGTGGACAGACGGGCTGGGGGGATGGTCAGGTTGATGGAGGAGGCAGACCTGAGGGACCGGGTGGGAATGTTAATATGAAGGAGGTCGGACAGGTATGGAGGGGCGAGGTTGTGTATGGCCTTGTATGTATGGAGGAGGATCTTGTAGACTATGCGGAGTTTAATGGGAAGACAGTGTAGTTGGCGTAGGACGGGGGTGATGTGACTGATGACAGGGGTTCTGGTGATTATACGGGCAGCAGCGTTCTGGACCAGTTGGAGCTTATGGAGGAGTTTGTGGGGAAGACCAAAGAGAAGGGAGTTGCAGTAATCTAAGCGGGAAGTGACGAGGGCGTGGACCAGGATTGCGGCGCTGTTGGGAGTGAGTGAAGGGCGGAGGCGGTTGATGTTGCGAAGGTGGAAGTAGGCGGACCGGATGATGTTATTAATGTGGGAATGGAATGATAGGGTGCTGTCGAGGACGATTTGAGGCGGTCCTTCGGGGCTTGGACTAGGTTTAAGGCGGTCCTTCGGGGCTTGGACTAGGTTTGACTGTGCATTCAGGCTTGTACTCGGTTTGACTGTGCATTCGGGCTTGTACTCGGTTTGAGGCGGGTGTTCGTGGCTTGTACTCTGTTTGAGGCGGGCTTCGGGGCTTGGACTAGGTTTGACTGTGCATTCGGGCTTGTACTCGGTTTGACTGTGCATTCGGGCTTGTACTCGGTTTGAGGCGGGTGTTCGTCGCTTGTACTCGGTTTGAGGCGGGCTTCGGGGCTTGGACTAGGTTTGACTGTGCATTCGGGCTTGTACTCGGTTTGAGGCGGGTGTTCGTGGCTTGTACTCGGTTTGAGGCGGGCGTTCGGGGCTTGGACTAGTCGATGCATCTTCGTACTAACCTGTCCTTACAGTGTTTGGGTCGTGACTTCTCTGGTTTTCTTCACATCTAAGTGTGGCTCATCATAATTTAGCATGGGGAAAAAACATAAAATCTAGACAGCCATCATTCGTTTTCTCATTTACTCTTAAGTAGCATTAATTCTATTATCCTATAATACATCTTGTGCATTTTGATAATCATTGTGTAAATGATTATATTGATGTTCCAACTGGTGTTCTTGATATTTGCAGTCATAGAAATGTATTTGTTTGTTAAAAAGAGTCATGCATGTTATTAGTTAGTGGAAAAATAGAATTGTGAGTAATTTCCTGACTGCATTCATCAAGTACCAGTGAATCATGGTGTTCGCTATGGCAAGCTGATCTCCAGACATTGCATTCACCAAGCCCTTTCATGTGGTCAGAGTGCAGGCATTTGCATTGCTTTGTCTCACTCATGCCCTACCCTGTGGTTTTCAAGTGCCCACTCTGAATAGCGTCTGTTGTCGTCTTTGTTCCTGTAAAACAAAATTTACATGTGGGTGTTTGGATGCAGATTTGTTTTAAATGGTCAATCGATTGTCTTTCAGCTCCACACCAGCTTCGGTTGAATCTTGTGTTGACATGCAAATTGTTGGAGTTTCCGTCTTTTGTGATACAATTTGGGTGTAGACCTGCACTGCTCTGCATCTCGCCTCAGAGCCAGATCTGTCTGTCTCTTGGTTGTCTGTAAACACAAACACATGTTAATTTCCCACTCCTAAGACCATTTTTGAGTGTGTTCTCTTTGGTTTTGAGTTCAATCACACATCATCTAGTCTTCATCTATATAAGGTCTAATCGCTTATACTGGGAGTAAGTGTGTGTTACTCATAAATTGTGTTGTGTTCAGTTATGATGCATGATTTTCTATGGTACCCCGTATCAAAACAATAGAGACGTGGGAGTTAAAACATACACTGTTTTTAAAATAGAAATTATTTGTTGAATAAACATAGCATGTTTGCCTTATCACTAGCCTTGTGCACATTCTAAGATATAGAAACCTATTTATGAGGAGCGAGATACATTACAAATCTGAAACGGGCATTGAGGTTAGCTTTATGGTGGAACCATCTGAATTCATCGTACACTGATGTCACTGTGACTGTCGCAATTTTCTGTCCCGCGTCACTCAGCTGTTTTTCTTGTTTTTTCTCGGGTCCAGAGCATTGCTGGCGTCAACCTGTGACTGCCGCTTCTGTCCGTATCTCTATTTACCCGTTTAAACTGTATCCCAGCCCTGTTACCCGTTTCCCCCACGTCCATTCCTTGTACTTTATTTGTTATTTTGTTTTCTACCGTTGACGCTGCTTGTCTCTCCCGTCCTCTCCTGCGCCCGTCCTGACTCTCTACAAACATTTCACGTCCTCACTTTCCCCCCTGCTCTCTGGACCTGCCGACTGTACTCCCACCGTTCCCACCATCACTGGATCTCAAACTGGACTACAAACCTCGCCACTGGAAAACAAACTCCCGGATCTACACATTTTACTCCCCGACAATACCTTACCTGTCCTCCGGACCGGTCCTGTGTGTGTCCCTCCATCTGCTCCTGGCTGTCTGCTGTCGGCTAAACCAGCCACCCGCTGCTGGCACTGCCTGCCTGGCCGTGCTATCCTACTACTCCCTTCCCGCGAGGGCGACACCACTCCCTCGCGCTGGTTTGCGGGTTCCCATCTCCTCGGGTGAGTGTCGGCGATACTACACTACTGCCCTCACTCTCCTCTCGGTCTTGGCTGCTGGTATGGCGCGGTCAGGTCGGCCCGCTACGCGGGCTTGGTCTGGAGCCGGCTATTACACGCTGCTCCAAAACAACAACACTCTCTCTCCCAGTATCCAGCTGCAACTCTGGAGTGCTCCCATTGTCCAGCTGCAGCCCTGGAGTGATCCGCTCAACATTCTACTCCAACTCTCCGCCCTCCAGCTACTACCAACTTTTAACCCACTCCTGCTCCTATTCTACACCCAACTCGGACTCCTGCTTCTCCTACCGTTTTCCCCTTGGATTCTCACTCCCCCCCCCTCCCCCCATTTTTCACTGCCCCCCCCCACCCCCCTGCCGCCTCTCATATACTCCTGCTGATCTTCACTCGCTCAACAACTACCGCCTCCCCACTGCCACTGCTGCCAGAAACGCTGGCATTCACTGTCGCAACATCCACAGAGGCCCCCGCCTAAATCGAAACCGGACTCTCCACCTCCCTGACGGCTCATACATCCCCTCTTCCTGGACTACCTCTCGCCACCCCCACCCGCCGCACCGCTAACCTCGATAACCTTCGATCCTTCCTCCCTGCTCCCCCATCCATCTCCCTTGCTCTCCTCAACACCCGTTCTCTCTCTAACAAATCACCTCTGATCTATTAACTACTACTGGACAACAACCTTGACCTACTCCTCCTCACTGAAACCTGGCAACAGCCCACGGACTTCTACTCCCTCAACCAAGCTACCCCCCCAAATTACAGCTTCATCGCCAAGCCCCGCCTCTCTGGCCGAGGGGGGGGTCTTGCCGTTTTCCACAAACTCTCCCTATCCATCACTGAACTGCACCTAAACCTCCCTCCCATGCTATCCTTTGAATACCTTGCCCTCTCCCTCCCCAACTCTATCACTGCACTACTCCTCTACCGCCCTCCAAAGCCTCATCCCTCTTTTCTAACTGAACTTTCTGATCTCCTGACCATAGCCTCCACTCTCTCCACCCGCCTCCTACTTACCGGTGACCTCAACATCCATGTTGACCAACCAAACTCAAACCTCACTCCTGACTTCCTCTCCCTCCTTGACTGTTTTAGCCTCACCCAGCACATCAACTTCCCCACCCACAACAAAGGCCACACACTTGACCTTGTTTGCTCTGCCTCCCTACCCATATCCAATCCTCACCCCATCCCATTCCCACTCTCTGACCACTACTGCATCCTTTTCTCTGCTCCCCTTCCCCCACCCCACCACTCCAACAAACGCACCATCTCTTTCCGTAACATAAAATCCATCGACCCTCTCACACTCTCTCAGTCCATATCCTCTGCCTTTCCCCCTGACTCCGCCCCCTCTAACCCCGACGACTATGCCCTCCTCCTCAACTCTACTCTCTCTGACTCCCTCGACTCACTGGCACCCCTGAAAACCATCGCTGTCTCATTCACCACCTCCTCCCCCTGGTACACTCCGGAACTCCGCTCCATGAAGCAGACCGGCCATCAACTAGAACGCCTCTATAAAAAAACCTGCCTCACCATCCACGCCGACCTCCACAAACAGCACGTCTCCTCCTACCGTGATGCACTCCAAGCTGCCAAATCTGCCCACTACTCCATCAACAGCAGCAACCGCAACCCCCGGACCCTCTTCTCCACTGTCAAGAAACTCCTACAACCCCCGGACAATAACCCACTCTCCTCCCCTGACCTCTGCAACTCGTTTCTCTTCTTCAATAATAAAGTATCTCTAATCAACAGCTCACTGACTGCCCGCATCGCCAATTCCCCCACCCTCGCCCCCCCACCTACATTTTTCCCCCACCTGACTCCATCCCTCCCACCCCTTTTACTGCCTTTGCCCCAGTTGACTCCTCCTTCATCATGGACCTCATGACCACCTCCAAGACCACTACCTGCTCCCTTGACCCCCTACCCACTACTCTCACCAAAGCCTGCCTCCCTGCTCTCATCCCCCACCTCACCGCCATTTTCAACCAGTCACTATCCCTAGGCCACGTCCCCTCCCCCTACAAACTCGCCGCTGTCACCCCTGTCCTCAAAAAACCCACTCTTGACCCATCCAGCCTCTCCAACTACCGCCCCATATCCAATCTTCCTTTTTTCTCAAAAACACTGGAACGTATTGCTGCCTCCCAACTCCACTCCCATCTCCAGTCCAACACCCTCTATGAACCCCTTCAGTCTGGCTTCCGTCCCGCTCACAGCACCGAAACCGCACTGGTTAAGGTCATCAACGACCTCATCTCCGCTGACTCCGGTGCCCTCAACATCCTGATCCTACTCGATCTCAGTGCAGCCTTTGACACAGTGTCACTCCATCCTCCTCCAAAGGCTGCACCAACTGGGTGTTGAGGGCACAGCACTTGACTGGTTCTCCTCCTACCTCACTGACGGACACCAATTCATCTCCCTCTCCGGCCACACATCCTCCCCCTCCCCAGTCACACAGGGGGTCCCCCAAGGCTCAGTCCTTGGCCCCCTGCTCTTCATCTGCTACATTCTCCCCCTTGGTCACATCATCCGTAAATACCACCTCAACTTCCACTGTTATGCTGACGACACCCAAATCTACATCAGTACACAATCCCCCCACAGCCCACCCCTCAGTCACATCGAATCATGCATCACCAAACTCCAAACTTGGATGACCCACAACTTCCTCAAACTGAACAGTGACAAGACTGAACTTCTCATCATTGACACCAAAACCACCCTCACCAGATCCGGACCCATCACACTCACCATCAACGACTCCACCATCACCCCCTCCCCCCTAGTCCGCAACCTTGGTGTCCTCCTTGACCCCACCCTCCTTGACCCCCACGTCCGCTCCATCGTAAAAATATCCTACTTTCACCTCCGCAACATCGCAAAAATCCGTCACTGCCTCTCCCCCCCCCCGCTGCTGAATCCCTCATTCACGCCTTCATCTCCTCCCGCCTGGACTACTGCAACTCCCTCCTCACTGGTATCACCTCCCGCTCCCTCCATAAATGCAAATGGTCCAAAATTCAGCCGCCCGCCTCCTCACTAACACCCGGTCCCGCGAACACATCACTCCTGTCCTCCACTCCCTCCACTGGCTCCCGATCAAACACTGCATTAACTTTAAAACACTACTCCTCACCTTCAAAGCCCTCCACAGCCTGGCCCCCCCCTACCTGACTGATCTCCTTCTCCCCTACCGCCCCACCCGTTCCCTCCGGTCCTCCTCCACTGCCTCCCTCACTGTCCCGACATCCAAGCTTAAAAACTTCGGAGATCGGGCCTTCTCTCGCACTGCACCCCGACTCTGGAATTCCCTCCCCCAGTCCATCAGAGACTCCCCTACACTCTCCACCTTCAAAGCTCGCCTCAAAACCCACCTGTTCTCCCTTGCCTTCAACCCCCCCCACCCCTAAACCCCCCCCCTCCCCTCCAACCTGATTGATATCTGTCTCCAGTCTTTTTTGTGCCATCAGGCTGTCTCCCCTGTTCCCCCCATGGTCTCATGTTCCTTTTGTTTTTGTTTCTTTGTTGTTTTTGTTTCTTTGCTTTCATTTCTTTGTTTGTACCCCTGCTCCCAACTACTGTCAGCGACTTCGGGTTATTGAGAAGCGCTATATAAATTAAATGAATTATTATTATTATTATGTGACTTATAACGTGTACAGTAATGAAAAACAATCACTCAAGCGATATGGGATAGCTGTAATTCACTGCAAATGAGAAGATAGTTATGTCATGCAGCTACATTAGGATTTCATACTTACCGGAAAAAGCTGTTGTGTTCACGTCGGATCCTCACAGTTCAGTTCAGTTATTGAATAACCATATTAACTTACCCCCTTTTGTGTTTATGTGCATCTTCAATCGAATAGTGGTCCTTGAGGCTGTAACACGCTACGTGTCGTCAATGCAATGCTCGGCTCGTTTCTCCGGTGGTCTGGGACAATGCAACTTTGGAAAAACTCTTTTGCATCTCGCTACAGTAACACGACACGTTCTAATAGCAGCGCGTATATACACATACAAATAAAACAGATACTACACGTGGATTTCATATACCCTCGGCCTCGGGCATATTAAACTTTACGTTCGCCCATGGATAGTTTCATATCAAAATCATAACTTCATGGCGCACATCGTATGACGTCATCGCTCCAAGCGACGTTCATGCGTTCCCATTCACCTCGGAAATAACGCTTTGCAATCCATGCAGTACTTTTCCGCAAGCTCTCAATAGCCTGGAATTCACCTAAAACCAGCGTTTTGTAACCGAATGAACGAGCCTGTGCATATGTGAAACGTAAACAGACAAACAAACAATAATACATACAAGATAATGTGTGTATACCTAGTCTGTATCGGATCGCTGTTCGTTTAATCGACCAGCATCTGCTGCGATAAGGCTTGATTACCCTCGGTTTAACTATACATCGTTATTAAGGCATAATGACCGACCCTGAACTTCGAAATTTAACAGCGCTATATTAGATTTGAATATACCGTTTAATCACACTCTCGGTCTCTTCAACCCGCGACTAATGTCCCGTTTAATGTAGTACACGTACTACCGGGACGTCCCGTAGTCAGCTTCCCGCTATCTGTGTTGATCAATTGGTTCACCTAATCCGAATACATCGTTCTCAGGAATGGAAGAGGTCGTGGGCTTAGTTGAGGTTGAAACTATGAATATTACAACGTTACTCTGGTAAATCTAATTATGATTCTATCAGCTCTCGGTCCTACTTCCCGCCTTTTTGCAGAAGAATCACAGAACAGTTTCTAAGAGTAGCGTTTTCCAAGGATATCACGTCTAATAAGCCCACGTATTTTACCTTGTTGCCTATATTTCAGTCTGCATCAGCTAGACTAGGGATAGCAATCCAACAACCTTATGGTGTGCCCTAACTTTCGGTTGGCAACAGCTCAATCCGGGAATAGCACTACAACCCAGCAAATCCTCTCAGAACCGCCTGATAAGGACCCGGGTACACGCGTTTCCCCGGTAACGATTCTCAATAAAGATCAGATATATTAATACACGCTATTCTTACTCAGCCATGATCTCAATATTTGACAACATTCCGTAACATTCACCTGGCACAGAGAAAAGCGGGAAGGTTTTAATTCCTTGCCATACATTTTGGTCGACCATTCTATTATACTCACTTTTCTCTGTATAGATGAAACAATACAGCACGCCGGGAGGACGCAAAGAGTCCGTCACAAGTTCGTAGACGCCAATTGTGGGATATTTGTGGATATCCTGAAGAAGAAGGTTCTCAGTCAACCGAGGTTTGGATAATAACAAGGTTTATTAACCAAACGGATAGAAATGTACAAATAGTATTTAGAGAGAGAATGGCTGAGGCTCTCGCCCCAGGTGATCAGCTGAAATGACCCAGGTAGAGAGACCTGGATTGTTCTCGGGAGGAGCCTTATATAGTTAAAAGGGGGGGGGGATGTGGTCCCATTTGATAGGTCAAATAGGTGGGGGGGGACACAGGATTGGGGAGGGAGGGGACTGTCTTTACATGAGGGAGTTGGGGAATCATTATATTATTCCAGTTACTCACTTTTCTCTTTATACAGACAGAGAGCCTTCAGTGGTCTTTTACAGCTGACTAGTGTAGTCGGTGTAGACTGTAGAGGGGGCCTCATGGGGCTGTCTTTCTGATCTTGGCAGGCATGTGTCCGCTCACACTCCCATGGACTCTCAATCCAGTGAACAGCGGCAGGGTGAAGGCGTAGCCCGCGGAGTCCACGTAGACGTCGGGCACCAGCTGCGTCAGCGCCTCCCAGCCCAGGAACACGGAGCCCACGCTCTGGCCCAGCAGGGTGAAGTGCGGGAACAGGCCCGGCTCCACCAGCAGCCGGTGCCGCAGGAACACGAACTGGACGGGCCGTGGGAGACGGATCGCGAAGCAGCGCCACGCCCCGTCCAGGATCTGCTGGCCCGTCACGCCCTGCCATCTCACTCGCGTGGCTCTCGTCGCTCAGCTGGGCGATCGTGTCCCTCTGCTGGTCCTCCATGGTGTGGATCGTGTCCCTCTGCTGGGCGATCGTGTCCCTCTGCTGGTCCTCCATGGTGTGGATGTCGTCCCTCTGCTGGGCGATCGTGTCCCTCTGCTGGTCCTCCATGGTGTGGATCTCGTCCCTCTGCTGGGCGATCGTGTCCCTCTGCTGGTCCTCCAATTGTTGGAGTTTCCGTCTTTTGTGACGGAAAATGTGAAAATGTGAAAATAAACTACAAAATGCAGATGTTTACCCAAGTTGGGTCTGGAGTAGTTGAACATGTAGCTCCGTTTACCCAAGTTGGGTCTGGAGTTGTTTAAGATCTAGCTCCATGAAAGGGTTAAGATGGCGATGACCAATGTAAATAAATGGTTTAAGGAAAGACTAGACACTCGCATATATACTTTTGAAAAAAGGTCAGTTTAATTGATAAAATACATAAAACACAACAATCATATACATAAAGATTAAAACACAATTATATACAGGTTAAAAGGAAGGGGCAGAGCTCTGTGGGCGTGGCTGGTTCTGGAGATGAGGACATGTCCACGGAGGAGGGAGGACCGGGACACTTGGAGAGCAGGGGTTTTGGGGTGGGACGTTCCTCTGTCTCCTTCAGCTGGGGTAGAGGGGCAAACACAAGTTCAGTCACTGCTGCTCCATATCCTGTCAGTGGTTTTCAAACTTGGGCACCCAGTAGGAGGCCACGAGGGTCCAACGATGAGGGCAAAAAGTTACATGTTCCACAAACTGTGAACTGGCCATCCAGGCACTCCAGGACCCAGAAGCCATCGTCAGGGCAAAGAACGGCATACTTCCTTAACTTTGTGGCAGACTCTGTCGCCACGCCGACAAACCAGGAATGACCGGCGAATCCCTCCGACGCATCGACCTCAACCTCCCAGTAGGAACGTTTCGTGGGGCAGAGGGCGTCGGAGCCGAGGACGCAGGGAATGCTTGTAAAGCGCAGAGCACTCTGGCAGAAGCTCTGGTCTCTCTTGTGGTTCACATGGATGGTTCTGCTCTTGTTCAGGAATGTGGTCCTGCAGGTCATGCAACCTCTCCACCCTCTCCTCTTCATTCAGGCCGATGCTGAAAAATGAGCTCACCTCCTTAACGTTGCTCATCTTGAAGGAGTAGTCAAGTATGGAGGTGATGTCTGCATGTACATACACAAAGACTAAATTCATTAACCGTACTGACCTGAATCATAATGCAATTAATCTCAGATAGCATCCAGCCGTGCCACGCCCCTGGTGATCTCCGTCAGAATGGAGTTGGCCACGGTCGCACTGGATGGACAGGACCACAAATCAAAACTAAAATAATAATAATAACCTGAATGCGGTCCTCCAATGTATAAATCTTGTCCACCCACTCCTCTTCATTTAGGCCGATGCCGTCCCAGACATCGTGCAGCCGTGCCATGCTCCTGTTGATCGTCATCAGCAGGTCGTTGGCCAGGGTCGCACTGGATGGACAGGACCACAAATCAAAACTAAAATAATAATACAATTTTTTTAATCTTTGACCTCCTTTGCACCACCTGGTCATCTGGGGAATTTCACCTCTCTAGTGGCACAATACGAATGCCCCCGGCCGTCCCTCTTAATCATGGTGCCAGTTCAGAGAAAAACCCACAAAATAGAACCGGAGTCCTATTCCATTATTCCTAGCTGTAAACGCTTCAGAACCCGCGGGCCCATCGACCAGCAGTTCTTGCGGCGGACCGCCAGCTCGATCCCGAAATCCAACTACGAGCTTTTTAACTGCAGCAACTTTAAGATACTCTATTGGAGCTGGAACCACTGCTTTAACACCATATTTGATCCATTTATTACCAAAAGATTTGCACTACCCCTCTACCTCATTTTGTACATTGTTAGTCTTGTGAACCTGCCTTGAGCTCCTGGACGGTGTTGTGGTTCTCACATCTCAGTGAGATGGTTCTCACATCTCACTGGTGTAGCGCTTGTCGCTCTGCTGGGCGATCGTGTCCCTCTGCTGGTCCTCCATTGTGTGGATCTCGTCCCTCTGCTGGGCGATCGTGTCCCTCTGCTGGTCCTCCATGGTGTGGATCTCGTCCCTCTGCTGGGCGTTCGTATCCCTCTGCTGGTCCTCCATGGTGTGGATCTCGTCCCTCTGCTGGGCGATCGTGTCCCTCTGCTCGTCCTCCATGGTGTGGATCTCGTCCCTCTGCTGGGCGATCGTGTCCCTCTGCTGGTCCTCCATGGTGTGGATCTCGTCCCTCTGCTGGTCCTCCATGGTGTGGATCTCGTCCCTCTGCTGGGCGATCGTGTCCCTCTGCTGGTCCTCCATGGTGTGGATCTCGTCCCTCTGCTGGGCGATCGTGTCCTCCATGGACCAGACCACCGCCTTCCTGACGGCGTCGTCGTCATGCTTTCGAAACCAATATGTTTCCTAGGATGTTCGTAAACTCTGATTTGCGGATTTCAACAAGTTAAATGTAAGAATTGTAATACCTTTTTAATACCAGTTAAATGTAATACAACCATACTAATCCCTTTAAAGGCCTTAAATTGAGAATTATGAATGCAATACTTTAATACACCGCAGACAGCCAGACACCCTGCAACACAATGCATCCTATATGTTGTGCTGTAAGCAAGTCATCGGCTCAATTTGAATAGGAGCAGTAGTTTATAATTAACATGTTTCAGCACAGAAATTCATGTGAACAGGGAAAACATGAATAGTCACATGGAATAGGACAGATAAGGACAAGTATGTACCTTGATGTGGTGGAGCTCTTGTCTCCTTGCTGTCCATTAGGGTCTGAAGGACCCGGTGTTGCTCCGTCAGGCTGGCGTTGTCTCGCTGAAGCTCCTCCCTTTCCCCCGTCACCTGCTGCAGCTGCTCCCTCAGGCTGGCGTTGTCTCGCTGAAGCTCCTCCCTTTCCCCCGTCACCTGCTGCAGCTGCTCCCTCAGGCTGGCGTTGTCTCGCTGAAGCTCCTCCCTTTCCCCCGTCACCTGCTGCAGCTGCTCCCTCAGGCTGGCGTTGTCTCGCTGAAGCTCCTCCCTTTCCCCCGTCACCTGCTGCAGCTGCTCCCTCAGGCTGGCGTTGTCTTGCTGAAGCTCCTCCCTTTCCCCCGTCACCTGCTGCAGCTGCTCCCTCAGGCTGGCGTTGTCTCGCTGAAGCTCCTCCCTTTCCCCCGTCACCTGCTGCAGCTGCTCCCTCAGGCTGGCGTTGTCTCGCTGAAGCTCCTCCCTTTCCCCCGTCACCTGCTGCAGCTGCTCCCTCAGGCTGGCGTTGTCTCGCTGAAGCTCCTCCCTTTCCCCCGTCACCTGCTGCAGCTGCTCCCTCAGGCTGGCGTTGTCTCGCTGAAGCTCCTCCCTTTCCCCCGTCACCTGCTGCAGCTGCTCCCTCACCCCCAACAGAGACTGTAGCTCCTCCTGCTGCAGGTGTTTCTTTATTTCTTTATTTCAGATCCCCATTAGTCACTGCCTCAGCAGCGACTATTCTTCCTGGGGTCTGGATCCAAACATATAAAATTAAACAAGAATAATCAATACAACAACATAAAAACAAAACAAATATCAATAAAACACCAATAAAATATACAAACAATTATAAAACATTAAACCAATCAAAATCAGACATACAAACAAATATGTATGCCAAATTTTCTAATATAGAACAATAACAAATATCAATAAAACAACAAATATCAATAAAACAACAAACGAAGACATCTCAGAGAAAACTAAAACGTGCTCAAAAACAGCACGACATTCCATACATTCATACTCTAATACTCCAATACTCCTCATGACCACTAGACAAACACATTCCAACACAACACATAACCCAACACAAGAACCCATTCATTAGACACAAAGGATGTGACATGATTCTAGCTTGGTGATCAATGAAATTAACTAGATCATTAAATCTAGCTCTAGTTTAGAGAGAATGGCTCTCATTGTGGTTGGATTATCCATCTCCTCCATGTACTCAATGCTGTCCATCGTTTTACAGCATCCAGTTAGAAAAACTGAATATGCTTGTAGGGCTTCAGCATCTTCAGCTTTGACTGCTGGCCAGTTGAGGGCTTTATCAATGTGAGCTGTTGCAATCTGGTACTCGTTGCCATAATACTTCTTTAGGAGCCTTTTGGCCTCCGTGTATCCTATTGAAGCGTCCATATGTTGGCAGCTCCGTACCACTTCTCGGGGTTGCCCCATGGTAAACTGCTCCAGGAAATAGTCTGTCCATGCAGTTTTCAGTTCTATCCTCAATACCATGCTCGAATGCACGTATAAAGAACCTGTATTCTAATGGATCCCCTTTAAACGTGGGTACGCTGAGAGGTGGTAAGGATGATGGTCTTTGCTGTTTCACCAGTACTTCTGATGTTGCATGACGTCGACGATCCTGCCCATGTCGGGTGTTTCCCTGTATCCTTCTAGACTCTATTATAACTAAGTGTGGATATGTAACATTAGAAAAGTACTCATTTGGACCACTGTCATGTACAAAGGTCTGATGACCATATAGAATATAGCTGGAACGGGCTGTACATGAAAACCAGCCCGTCCAGTAGGTGCGTTAAGCACTGGTCCCGGCAGGTAAGAAACAAACTATTTTGTTCCAAAATAGTAAATTATATTTATTAAAGAATATAAGGAAGGGAAATAAAACCCACAACAAATAAACAAACGGGGAAAAGGGTAAGGGGAGAACAAACAAGTCGATTAATAATAAAGTTGAGCACTAACGGTGTCACAGGACACCAGCCAACTAGGTTGGCACTGGGAACCACCCAGCCATAAGACGATACAGATATAAATATATACTTCCACTTCCACAAGAAGTGGCAAATGGCTCTGAGGCCCATTGATTGATTGATTGATTGAAAACTTTATTTTTAATTTTTTTTTATTATCTTTTTCCCCCTCCATTTTCCTCCGATTTTCTCCCATCCCAATGTTGGTCATATGCCAATTCCCAATCCCTTCCTGGTCGCTGCGCACTTACCCCCCACAGTCGGATCATCTGGGAGAGTGGAGGCTATCACGTGCTTCCTCCGACACACGTCCAGCCAATCACCGCTTCTTTTCACCTGGCAGCGCGGATTCTCATTGAGAGGGCGTAGCGTTTGGGAGGATCACACTATCCCCCTCAGGTCCTATCCGCGCTTAGCAGGCGCCCCGACCGAACTGTAGGAGTCGCTGTTTACAACGACCCGGACGCACCCCGCCAGCTTCTCCCACCCTCTAATTTGACATGTACATGGGTACCTTGGTCGTGTAGTGTATCTTGTAGACCAGGCCCATTGCAAGTTGCTGTACTCTGTCGTCTACTCTAAGCCATCCTAGGTTGTCAAAGTGGGCAGGGGTGAGGTGGGTTCTAGGAGTAAGGTCAAGCAGTAGTCTGACCAGTTTGTTTTGAGATGTTTGTAATTTTGTTTTTAGCGCCTTTGAGGTGCTTTGGTATGTGGGATATTTGTGGATATCCTGAAGAAGAAGGTTCTCAGTCAACCGAGGTTTGGATAATAACAAGGTTTATTAACCAAACAGATAGAAATGTACAAATAGTATTTAGAGAGAGAATGGCTGAGCCTCTCGCCCCAGGTGATCAGCTGAAATGACCCAGGTAGAGAGACCTGGATTGTTCTCGGGAGGAGCCTTATATAGTTAAAAGGGGGGAGGTGGTCCCATTTGATAGGTCAAATGGGTTGGGGGGGGGACACAGGATTGGGGAGAAAGGGGTGGGGACTGTCTTTACATGAGGGAGTTGGGGAATCATTATATTATTCCAGTTACTCACTTTTCTCTTTATAATGTGGGTGAGATTAATGTATAATATACCAGGATTATTTGGAACAGGTAAAATATTGAAAAGTGAATAGATATGGTAACAGAATGGGTTATCAGATAATGAATGAAATAGAAAACAATTAAAATAATGAAAATTTTGGCCATTGTGATTTGTTGGTTAACTGGATTAATGAATGAAAATCAATTCAAATCCGTGGTTGGCATAACGGTTTAAAATAGAAATATTTACATACGTGATTCATGACATGATTGACTGGACTAAAGTCTGTGTTTTGATATCAGATGTGGGAATATCACCCTTTTCTTTTATTAATAATCTCAAATACCTATATCAATGATTGGTCCTCAACTCTGTTATCAAACAACAAATAACATAATCATTAGAAGCTCTGGTTGTGCCTATCTTGGCTTGGCGCTTACCTCCAGTCATTCACGTCGTGAATCAGACATTTAAGTGTTAACTATGTGTCTTTATGATAATATCTATGGGAGCTAAGATCATGGTCGCACATACAGACATAGTAATAAACCAATTAAATACATGTGAACACTGTCTGTGTGGTCTGAGTGCACAGGGTGAAAACACAAAATCGTGTGCATAGTTAACAGGAATAGGATTTACAAATAGGCATTAACCTAGTGGCTAATGTATAAAAACTTTTAAAAACCGTTAACCTAGTGGTTTGTATAAAAAACTGATATAAAAGGTAATTATGATAATCGTTATGCATTGTTCTAGTATTTTTCTGTGGTGCATACTATCAATGGTCAAAACAAAACTTGGTGTCTTGGAACAAACCAACTGGTTCTGCCCTGTTTAACAATATTATTTGCAATGTGACTCTGTGATCATTCCTTATTGTTATTATAAAATTGGTTAACCCTTAGGAGTCAACGGGGCTTATTGCTCCCGTGGGCGGAGAACAAAATAATTAGAATGTCTTCTAAATGCTCTAAACGTACATATTTTCAGAAATCGATAAAAATAGAAAAATGACAATTTTGAGTGCTTTGAGATGTACTATATATGTCTCCTTACTTGCTAAACATAATACGACTTGTAAATACGTTTAATTCTTGCTAGATGGTATGCTTGTAATTATTTCCGTTTGCCAGAGAACTACAGCGCGTCACGAAACGCACATACATGCACGCGCGCACACACACAAGAGAAGCGTGTGCGCTGTGAATAGGTGTTAGACCCCCGCGCAGAGGTGAGAGGTATCAGAGACTCGCTACCCCCCATCCAAATTCTAAACAACAGATCGGCATCGGCTTTTCATAATATGTATGAATTATCTCTTGCAATAATATCCACGGGACACTGAGCTGCTTCGCAGAATAATGTGGTGTGTGTGCGTGCGCTGAGACGCAGCGTCGAGACGAAACTTGTGTCGAGTCTGCTTCTATGTGCAACAGAAACTCCGCAGCATCCTCGACAGTCCTGTATACCCACGTCGCGCTAAACATTAACTACTGTATGGTAGAGTGCGTGTGTGTATATGAGTTATGAATTATCTCTCGCAGTTCATTCAAGCGGACAGTGGAGTGGACTACGTGAACTACAGTATCAGCCACTGGCTGCTGTGTGACGAGTTTGGTGTTTTGGTCACCCGCGCTGTCTAGACACGGTGCTTTAGTTGACAGCGCATCGATGCGCTTTGTGAAGGAAAGATGACGTTGTCTCTCTCGCTCTCTCGCTCTCTCGCTCTCTCTCGCTCTCTCTCGCTCTCTCTCTCGCTCTCTCTCCCTCTCTCTATCTCATTCAAATGGGCTTTATTGACATGGGAAACATACGTTTACATTGTCAAAGCCAAACAAAACAATTTGATCTTGGTGACACTTTCTGGAAATGCGCAAGACGGCACTATACACTATTTGCACAGCCATTTCAAATCTACAGTTACACATTGCTGTATTTAGTGAGGTAAATGAGTACAAGACATGTTTCACAGACACACACACACACACATACACATACACAGACAGACAGACAGACACAGACACACACAGAAACACACAAACAAACGATCAAATTAAAAGCTGGATATAAATCTGCCACACGTGCTGTCAGTGAGTTTACTAAGTCAAGGATGTCTTACTTTCACACACACACACACACACACACACACACACACACACACACACACACACACACACACACACACACACACACACACATTTACATTTACTCATTTACACATTTACATTTACATCTAGTCATTTAGCTGACGCTTTTATCCAAAGCGACTTACAAGTTCTGTACGACAAGTCATCAGGAAGGGCACAACTCTATCAGCTGAGTAACTAACAATGTTCATCAAAGTGTTGAGTGCTACAGTGTAGGTTAGTATATTAGGACAAGTGCATACCTACATGTATGACCTATATCTATCTACTACTTTTGGATATGAGCACTTTTTTTCCAATACCCAACTATGTAGTGGCCGCTTGTCGCTAGGCTAGGCCTCCTGCTGGGTCCATTCACTGGAATAACAAAGGAATGACTGGGCCTTTGCTCCAGGTGTGAAATGGTTTTAGTGACAATGATCACATTGAATTCTGGGAGTGTAGTTCTCTCATCAGATAGCTGAATGAACTTGGATCAAGTTCAAGTCCTATCCTGAAAAGTAGTTAGGATTTTACCAGAATGTTTGATAGGACATTGATTGAAAACTATCGTCTCAAATTTGACAATTGATGGCTTATTTTGAAGGTATGAATCTGTATTTTTACATTATGTAACAAAAAAAAAGAGAATATTCTGAGAAGGTGGAGCTAGAAACTTTAGACCTCAGGGGGTTAATGCAATTTTACTGATTGTATTTCATCATATTCGAGGGTTTGCTGGTGTAGCGGCCTGTCTGTAGGACACTCTCTCTCACACGGATGGTGGAGATACACATGGCCTTGGTCTGTCGTAGGCTGCCGGGGTGGCGCAGCATGTCGTCCTTTCTGTGTCTGCTCCCCTTCCTTTGGGGATGTCTGTGTCGTGTGGGCTGGGTTGGATGGCGGCTCTCTCAGGTTGTGTCCGCAGCTCCTTGGCGGCGTCCCTCGTGGTCCTCTGCTGCCGTGGGTCGCCCTGGTCTCTGGGTTGTGTTCCTCCTTGCCTGGTCCCGCCGTCGTTCGTGGTTCAGGTCACGCGTCGTCTCACTCGTCCTGTCCTCTCACCAATTTATGATCGGAGGATGATGAAAACTGCCTTAGAAAACATCCTCACATAAATGATTCAACGCCTTTCTGCTAAAGAGGACAATCATTTAGGGTTAATTCAATTCATAGTTTAATTCATTGTGTAATACCATTATGCATTTTCTTTATTTTACTTACCATTGAGTCGATGCATCTTCGTACTAACCTGTCCTTACAGTGTTTGGGTCGTGACTTCTCTGGTTTTCTTCACATCTAAGTGTGGCTCGTTTGTTTGTTTGTTTGTTTATTTACACATATAAAAACAGTTGCATATATAATACAATATAGTCCACAAGGGATGTGTAGGAGAATTGCCTAAAAACCCTCAAGGGGCTTGCATGTGGCATTCACCAGGAAGCAAAATTACATTATATCAAGATAAATATAAAATATAAAATAAAATCCCCCCCCCCCCCCTCTGAACAAACAAACACACACAAGCAGGCCTACATAGACACCGAAGTAGGCACCCCATGCCATACGATTTCTGGTATAGAGAAAACAATCAATGACAGTAAGAATATATAATAAAACGAAAATACAATAACAAAATACATCAAGCCATCAGACTACAGTTTGTAAAGGAAGTCCATATGGGAAATATTGGTGATCTAGGAGATGAGATTTCAGTGCTCTTTTGAATTTCAGAAAAGAAAATTCCAAAATATGTGGAGGCAAAGAGTTCCACAACTTTGACCCTCGGTAGAGCAAACAAAACTGAGATTGGGAAGTGCGGGAAAAGGGTGGTCTAAGCAAACAGGAACTACGTGTGGGGTAATTATGAATTTGGTGATTGTGGGCAAACATGTCATGAAAAAAAGGGGGAAGGGCTCAGTTTAAAGAACTATGCACAAATAAACCAGTCTGAAGATGATTCACTTGATAAACACTGAGGATACCTAACTTATGGAATAGAGGCTGAGAAGAATGACTTCGATGTACACAGCTGATTATTTTTAGAGCTCGTTTCTGCAGACGGTATATGGGCTCAAGTTTGGTCTGATGCGTACTACCCCAAATTAAATTACAGTAATTTATATATGGGTAAACCATAGAGTAATATAACATTGTGGCAACCTCGGTGCTCAGCAAGTGACGTGTTTTTCCAAGAATACCAATACTCTTGGCCATTTTTGTAGTTATGGCTGTGATATGAGGTTTCCATGATAGAGATTCATCAAGCAGAACACCAAGGAATCGTGTAAAACACACCCTAGCTATGGGGATGTCATTGATCACTACTTTAGATGAAGGGTTAAAAATCACAGGTTTAGTGATAATTTGTTGCATTTAAACCAAATTGATAGTTTGTTAACTTCTTCATTTATGACCCTAATGATGGTATCAGGATCTTTATGTGAATAGAATACACACGTGTCATCTGCAAATAAAATTTTCGACAGTCTGTCTGAGACGTTAGGGAGGTCATTGATATATAACAAAAATAACAAAGGCCCAATAATTGAACCTTGGGGCAGACCGCAAAGTAAAGGAAGAAAAGGAGAATTTATCCCATTATAGGATACAGACTGACGTCTATCTTTAAGGTAACTGGTGAACCATAGCAGTGCATTGTTTTTTATTCCAAGATGCGAGAGCTTCTGCAGGAGGATATTGTGATTGACTGTATCAAATGCCTTTGATAAGTCTAAAAAAATACCTATAGTGTTTTCCTTTCTGTCTTTAGCTTTGTATATTTCATTAATTAGATGTGTTATTGCCATATATGTTGCATGTTTCTTTCTGAACCCGTACTGGTGAGTGTAAATAATATTGTGCTTATTAAGATGTTCAATTAATCTTTTATAGACCAGCTTTTCAAGTATTTTTGACAAGGTAGGAAGGATGGATATAGGTCTGTAATGGTTGAAGACGGCTGGGTCATCATCTTTATAAATAGGGATGATCTTAGCTATTTTAAGTTCCAGTGGGACGATTCCCTTCTCCAGTGATGTATTAAAAATATGACATAATGGCTTCACAATGGATTCTTGAATGGATATCAGTAATCTGCCTCCAATACCATCATAACCCGGAGAAGAGTCCCCCAGGTTGATCAAGATCTCCCGAACCTCATCCTCTGTAACCGGCAAGAAGTTAAAACTGTCATTGATTGGAGGATTCATAAACTGAAGGGGACTATGGTTACTAAATGGAATATTTGCAGCCAGTGTTGGACCAACTTCTGAGAAAAAGTTATTAAAGTTATTGGCAATTAATTGCGGGTCAGTGATAATAACCCCATCAACCTTAAATTCATTAGGCAACTGATTACGTTTATTCTTTTTGTTGAGGATAGAGTTAATTGTTCTCCATAAGAGAGTCATGTTATTTTTGTTTTTAGATAATTCCATATTGTAGTAATGCTTTTTAGCTCCTCTGATAATGTGGTTTAATTTATTTCTATAGTTCCTAAATTGAGCAAGATAAAATGGAGTGGGATTGAGAAGATATTTTTTATACAATCTACGTTTAGTATTTAGGGATTTGATAATAGCTGGGGTTATCCATGGTTTGATCAGTTTATGATGAGGCTTGGGAGATGCCTGTACAAAAGGAAAACATAGGTCATAGGCCTGGGAGATACGTTCAGAAAACAAAGTAAAAGACTTTTGTGCATCAACAGAGTGGAGGATATCTGTCCATGGATACTCGCCGACCACTAGTCCAAACCTGGTCAAACTAGCTTCATTAAAGCGTCTCTTATATTTAGGATATAGCATAGTTGGAGACTTTTCATGTTCCCTATATAATATGAGAAAGATTGGACAATGATCAGCAATATCCATGCACAGAACTCCTGATTTCATGCTCTTATCCAACACATTAGTAAAGATATTGTCAATCAGAGTGGCAGATGTCTCTGTCACTCTGGTTGGTACTGCAATCATAGGATGAAAGTAGTGGGAATACATTGTGTCAATAAACTCCTTAGTTGAGTTATCATTCTTATGGTTTATAAAATTGATATTTAGGTCACCCATTAAATAGCATTTTTTCCCTTCTTTGGAAATGACATCCAGAACATTTGTTAGATCAGCATTGAATGCAGACAAGCTAAAGCTGGGAGGTCTATAAATACATGCAATAATGGCCTGGTGGGTTTCAACAAACACAGCCTCAGCAGAAAGGGTTAAATACTTTTCGATGTCATGCCTTTCTTTATACACCATGTTCGGATTGAGATATAGAGAAACACCCCCACCCTTTTGGCCTTCTCTGCATCTATGAATATGCTTATAGTTATTGAATTCATACAAATCAGCATTGTCTTTAGACAGCCATGTTTCAGTAAGCCCTATTACACTAAAAGAGAAGTCAATGTTAGTCAAACAAAGGCATAAAGTATCATAGTTTTTTGGCAGGCTGCGGACATTGATATGAATGAGGGAAAAGTCACTCCTAGTATTTTGAGGGTCAACAGTGGAATTGAATTCGTTCACACTGAAGTAATCAGATATTCCAGAGACTTGTTTCATTTGAGCAAAACAATGTGTGTCAGGGTCATTATTGAATAAAAGGTTTGATGTTGATGAGTCCCGAGATTCACTTTCTGACTGAAGCAACGTAGTGGGCGGGTCCTTCAAAAGTTCATTTACTTGATCATATGGGTTGGAGTTAGAGTTTACATGTAATGAACCAGAGACAGATGTAGGGAAGGTTTGGAGATGAGCGCCAAATTGGTTGTGTGAGGAAGATGACATGATAGATAGGTGGAGAAAAGATCATTAAAGGGGTCATCATAGCATGGTAGGTTCCCACTGACTTTCACTCGTGTTGTGTGGTTGTAATCATCCCCTGAGGCTTTCGTGGTTTGATCACCAGTCTGTCATAGTTAATGACGGCATACTTTCCTTCATCCCTTGCCTGTTTCATTGCTGGAATGAGGTCAGCTCTCTTCTTCCTTAACAAGTCAGAGAAGTCCTCATTTACATAAATTAAGGTGTTCTTGAGGTGAGCTCTCGCCTTGGCAAGTAGATAGATAGATAGATAGATACTTTTATTAATCCCCTTGGGGAAATTCAGGGTATCTCGCAGCTCACATAGCATACAGACATTTGACCATTCCCAAACAGTAGTTACACATTATGTCTGTATCATGAATTAAAATAAGTACATGATAAAATTCAATCAAATCATACCCATCAATATTAAAATTAAAATTAAAATAGGAGCGTGATTAGATAAAAGCAGGTGTATAAAAACGGGTGTAAAAACAGATGTAAAAACAGGTGTAAAAACAGTATGAGGTCTTTATCCTTGAACCTCAGGAGTTTCACAACAATTGGTCTTGCTTTATCAGTGTTCTGTTTCACACTCCCAGTGCGGTGGGCTCTTTCGATTTCGATGAACTTTGGATCAATTTCCAGTTTGTTTTTTAGGAATTCTCTGACCATCTGCTCAGTATCTGACCAGGACTCATACACATTTTCCTGAGTCAGACCATCAATAATTACATTGTTTCTTCGACTCTGATTTTCCAGATAGTCCATTTTGGATATGATGTCTTTGCTTTCCGGGGTCATACCCTGAGTGGGCAGGGACTGGAATGACTGGAGCTGTGATTCAAATGAGCCAAGTTTCTTCTCCATCACTCAAGTCATCAATTTGGGCTTGAGAGAACTGAAGGCTGGACCTGACCTCATGTACCTCTTTCATAATGCCATCAATTCTAGTGGTTGTAGATTCCATGATGAGCTTGGTAAAGGACATGAAGTTTGACTCTTGCCTGTTAAGCATTTCCACATAGAATAATTTCTGTTGATCCATCATTTCTTTCACATTTTCCATAGAGACATAGTCCTCATCTTGAGTAGAGATGTTTTGTCTTGTTTTGATCTTGCGAGGGGACATGCTTACCCTCTGTAGAAGTTGGTATGAGGATTTTGACAATGGATAGAAGACAGTCAGGTAGGTTGGATGGTGGTAGAACAGTAGGCCCGAATTCTTAATCCATCAAAAATCTCTTTCGGTGTTAGTCATCCACACTTCAGCAACTCTTCTCTATATATGGCTTTAAAATATGATAAAAATAGCTTTGTATGCTTTGAAAAAAGTATTTAAAAGAGTCCAGAATCACAATAAAACATTTGGATGGCTTGTAGCCAAAAATTGCATGCTGCTGCTGCTAGACAGGAAACAGGAAACAGGAAGTCAGACAGCCATCATTCGTTTTCTCATTTACTCTTAAGTAGCATTAATTCAATTATCCTATAATACATCTTGTGCATTTTGATAATCATTGTGTAAATGATTATATTGATGTTCCAACTGGTGTTCTTGATATTTGCAGTCATAGAAATGTATTCGTTTGTTAAAAAGAAGAGTCATGCATGTTATTAGTTAGTGGAAAAATTGAATTGTGAGTCATTTCCTGACTGCATTCATCAAGTACCAGTGAATCATGGTGTTCGCTATGGCAAGCTGATCTCCAGACATTGCATTCACCAAGCCCTTTCGTGTGGTCAGAGTGCAGGCATTTGCATTGCTTTGTCTCACTCATGCCCTACCCTGTGGTTTTCAAGTGCCCACTCTGAATAGCGTCTGTTGTCGTCTTTGTTCCTGTAAAACAAAATATACATGTGGGTGTTTGGATGCAGATTTGTTTTAAATGGTCAATCGATTGTCTTTCAGCTCCACACCAGCTTCGGTTGAATCTTGTGTTGACATGCAAATTGTTGGAGTTTCCGTCTTTTGTGATACAATTTGGGTGTAGACCTGCACTGCTCTGCATCTCGCCTCAGAGCCAGATCAGAGCCAGTCTCTTGGTTGTCTGTAAATACAAACGCATGTTAATTTCCCACTCCTAAGACCATTTTTGAGTGTGTTCTCTTTGATTTTGAGTTCAATCACACATCATCTAGTCTTCATCTATATAAGGTCTAGTCGCTTATACTGGGAGTAAGTGTGTGTTACTCATAAATTGTGTTGTGTTCAGTTATGATGCATGATTTTCTATGGTACCCTGTATCAAAACAATAGAGACGTGGGAGTTAAAACATACACTGTTTTTAAAATAGAAATTATTTGTTGAATAAACATAGCATGTTTGCCTTATCACTAGCCTTGTGCACATTCTAAGATATAGAAACCTATTTATGAGGAGCAAGATACATTACAAATCTGAAACAGGCATTGAGGTTAGCTTTATGTGACTTATAACGTGTACAGTAATGAAAAACAATCACTCAAGCGATATGGGATAGCTGTAATTCACTGCAAATGAGAAGAAAGTTATGTCATGCAGCTACATTAGGATTTCATACTTACCGGAAAAAGCTGTTGTGTTCACGTCGGATCCTCACAGTTCAGTTCAGTTATTGAATAACCATATTAACTTACCCCCTTTTGTGTTTATGTGCATCTTCAATCGAATAGTGGTCCTTGAGGCTGTAACACGCTACGTGTCGTCAATGCAATGCTCGGCTCGTTTCTCCGGTGGTCTGGGACAATGCAACTTTGGAAAAACTCTTTTGCATCTCGCTACAGTAACACGACACGTTCTAATAGCAGCGCGTATATACACATACAAATAAAACAGTTACTACACGTGGATTTCATATACCCTCGGCCTCGGGCATATTAAACTTTACGTTCGCCCATGGATAGTTTCATATCAAAATCATAACTTCATGGCGCACATCGTATGACGTCATCGCTCCAAGCGACATTCATGCGTTCCCATTCACCTCGGAAATAACGCTTTGCAATCCATGCAGTACTTTTCCGCAAGCTCTCAATAGCCTGGAATTCACCTAAAACCAGCGTTTTGTAACCGAATGAACGAGCCTGTGCATATGTGAAACGTAAACAGACAAACAAACAATAATACATACAAGATAATGTGTGTGTATACCTAGTCTGTATCGGATCGCTGTTCGTTTAATCGACCAGCATCTGCTGCGATAAGGCTTGATTACCCTCGGTTTAACTATACATCGTTATTAAGGCATAACGACCGACCCTGAACTTCGAAATTTAACAGCGCTATATTAGATTTGAATATACCGTTTAATCTCGGTCTCTTCAACCCGCGACTAATGTCCCGTTTAATGTAGTACACGTACTACCGGGACGTCCCGTAGTCAGCTTCCCGCTATCTGTGTTGATCAATTGGTTCACCTAATCCGAATACATCGTTTTCAGGAATGGAAGAGGTCGTGGGCTTAGTTGAGGTTGAAACTATGAATATTACAACGTTACTCTGGTAAATCTAATTATGATTCTATCAGCTCTCGGTCCTACTTCCCGCCTTTTTGCAGAAGAATCACAGAACAGTTTCTAAGAGTAGCGTTTTCCAAGGATATCACGTCTAATAAGCCCACGTATCTTACCTTGTTGCCTATATTTCAGTCTGCATCAGCTAGACTAGGGATAGCAATCCAACAACCTTATGGTGTGCCCTAACTTTCGGTTGGCAACAGCTCAATCCGGGAATAGCACTACAACCCAGCAAATCCTCTCAGAACCGCCTGATAAGGACCCGGGTACACGCGTTTCCCCGGTAACGATTCTCAATACAGATCAGATATATTAATACACGCTATTCTTACTCAGCCATGATCTCAATATTTGACAACATTCCGTAACATTCACCTGGCACAGAGAAAAGCGGGAAGGTTTTAATTCCTTGCCATACATTTTGGTCGACCATTCTATTATACTCACTTTTCTCTGTATAGATGAAACAATACAGCACGCCGGGAGGACGCAAAGAGTCCATCACAAGTTCGTAGACGCCAATTGTGGGATATTTGTGGATATCCTGAAGAAGAAGGTTCTCAGTCAACCAAGGTTTGGATAATAACAAGGTTTATTAACCAAACGGATAGAAATGTACAAATAGTATTTAGAGAGAGAATGGCTGAGGCTCTCGCCCCAGGTGATCAGCTGAAATGACCCAGGTAGAGAGACCTGGATTGTTCTCGGGAGGAGCCTTATATAGTTAAAAGGGGGGGGGGATGTGGTCCCATTTGATAGGTCAAATGGGTGGGGGGGGACACAGGATTGGGCAGGGAGGGGACTGTCTTTACATGAGTGAGTTGGGGAATCATTATATTATTCCACAGTTACTCACTTTTCTCTTTATACAGACAGAGCCTTCAGTGGTCTTTTACAGCTGACTAGTGAAGTCAGTGTAGACTGTAGAGGGGGCCTCATGGGGCCGTCTTTCTGATCTTGGCAGGCATGTGTCCGCTCACACTCCCATGGACTCTCAATCCAGTGGCCTCCCTTTTCTTGGCAGTCTTCTTTCCCTTGAGCTCCTGGACGGTGTTGTGGTGGAGGCGGCGTGCCATCTCACTCGCGTGGCTCTGTCGGTGCTCACGGTGGGGTAGTGGACGTAGCTCGCCACGCTGCAGCCGCCCAGGTAGCGGAACAGCGGCAGGGTGAAGGCGTAGCCCGCGGAGTCCACGTAGATGTCGGGCACCAGCTGCGTCAGCGCCTCCCAGCCCAGGAACACGGAGCCCACGCTCTGGCCCAGCAGGGTGAAGTGCGGGAACAGGCCCGGCTCCACCAGCAGCCGGTGCCGCAGGAACACGAACTGGACGGGCCGCGGGAGACGGATCGCGAAGCAGCGCCACGCCCCCGTCCAGGATCTGCTGGCCTGTCACGCCCTGCCATCTCACTCGCGTGGCTCTCGTCGCTCAGCTGGGCGATCGTGTCCCTCTGCTGGTCCTCCATGGTGTGGATCGTGTCCCTCTGCTGGGCGATCGTGTCCCTCTGCTGGTCCTCCATGGTGTGGATCGTGTCCCTCTGCTGGCCGATCGTGTCCCTCTGCTGGTCCTCCATGGTGTGGATCTCGTCCCTCTGCTGGGCGTCGTGTCCCTCTGCTGGTCCTCCATGGTGTGGATCTCGTCCCTCTGCTGGGCGATCGTGTCCCTCTGCTGGTCCTCCATGGTGTGGATCTCGTCCCTCTGCTGGGCGATCGTGTCCTCCATGGACCAGACCACCGCCTCCCTGCTTTCGAAACCAATATGTTTCCTAGGATGTTCGTAAACTCTGATTTGCGGATTTCAACAAGTTAAATGTAAGAATTGTAATACCTTTTTAATACCACAGAGTTAAATGTAATACAACCATACTAATCCCTTTAAAGGCCTTAAATTGAGAATTATAAACGCAATACTTTAATACACCGCAGACAGCCAGACACCCTGCAACACAATGCATCCTATATGTTGTGCTGTAAGCAAGTCATCGGCTCAATTTGAATAGGAGCAGTAGTTTATAAATAACATGTTTCAGCACAGAAATTCATGTGAACAGGGAAAACATGAATAGTCACATGGAATAGGACAGATAAGGACAAGTATGTACCTTGATGTGGTGGAGCTCTGTCGCCAGGCTGTCCCTTAGTCTGAAGGACCCGGTGTTGCTCCGTCAGGCTGGCGTTGCCCCGCTGAAGCTCCTCCCTTTCCCCCGTCACCTGCTGCAGCTGCTCCCTCACCCCCAACAGAGACTGTAGCTCCTCCTCTTTGTGACTGAAAGAGGACAAGGACCACACCAGCTGCTGTTAACAGATTATTCGCACAAACGCCAACCGCTGTTATCATTTGGATAATGCCAAGCTAGCAAACGTTTCACTCCCAACAGGTGTACTATCCATGCTCCATCGCTCCCTGCAACTATTCACACCTCGCAGGATTTCAGAGAGTTTTCCGTTTCACACAAACAGGTACTTGGTGGTAACCAAATCTAAATAAAAAAAAATATTTAAACAATGGAGCACCCTCAAAAACCACTTAAGTTACGTTGAAACTGAGCCTATTAAGTAATCGATTTTCACACCCATCCCTAATCTATTTACTAGTTACGCTGCTGGTTAATATGACTTACTACCATAGTGTCTTTATTTATACATTTTAATACTACAACTCTGTAAATACATCAGATTAGCACCAATTTATATATTTTATACTCAGTAATATAGAATGTACAGGTGATTTTAAACTATTGCACTTTACGGTTACATTTGCACTCTGGTTGGATGCCAAACTTTTGTTGTACTGCTGTATAATGATCATACATTTGAATCTAATGTGAAAATAAACTACAAAATGCAGATGTTTACCCAAGTTGGGTCTGGAGTAGTACAACATCTAGCTCCGTTTTGCTGAGCATCTGCAGTTTCTGGGCCGCAGAAGCCTTCAGCGTCTCGTTGAGAGAGACCATTTCCCCCCGGTAGGTCAGGATCTTCACTTCAAGTTTCTTTAATAGTTGTCATACAGAAGTACAGAATACTTTTATACAAAATGCTTCTTACTGTTACGCTCCAGAGACTGTGCTAGACAAGATAAGTATCAAATAACATAGTATAGCATGTAAATTAGAAGTAGAAAATGAGGTCACAGTGTTCAGTATAGACATATGTACAATGTTCGATGCAGAATCGACATAACTGAGTTACCATATAATATACAATATACTATACAATATTATACAGTTATTTGGCAGAGTGTGTCTGAAAGAGATCACAGATGGCCAGGTTTATCGTGCAGGGCCTCCACTTTCCCCCTCTCGCCGCCCAGGCACCAGGAGTGTGGGTTGAAGCCCAGACCACAGCTGTCCTTCTGGCCCTTCCTCCCGATCTCGTCCTCACACAGACCTCCACCTCCCAGTACCATCGGCCGCTCCCCAGGGCACGGGAGGCCAGCACCTGGGCGGAGGCGCTGAATGGAGCCCCGTGCTCCAGGTAGGCTTGCTGGACCTCCCTGTAGACCGCTCTCCTGTTGTCCTCAGACAGCACCAGCTTGGGGTGGGCCGTGTCTGCGTCCAAGGAGGGGATGGTCCCATACAGCAGTTTGTAGGGTAGAGAGCCGCTTCTCAGTCCACTCCTTCAGGCAGGTCAGTCGGGCACGGTCCACGTCCTCGGGAGCCTCCGCCAGCTCCTTAACAGAGCTGCCCATGATGTCACCAAATTTGGGTAACCTTGCTGTATTCCATGAGGAAGGCCTGCTCTTGGACCCGCTGGTCTCCCTTGGCGTCAGCGAGGCCCTCCAGAGTGTGGAGGCCATGCTGGATGGAGTTGAGGGAGTCCCGGAGCTGGCAGAGCTGGTCCTCCAGACCTCCCACGGCCTTGGCTTCCTCCTGGGTCACACACTGTAGAGTCGTCTGCTCCTCCTGCTCCAGGGCCTCCCGCATGGCTGCGTACTGCTGCCGCACTCCTGCCTGCGCCTCCCCCAGCACCTCCTGGATAGCCTGTTTCCTTTGGGTGAGGTCTGCCACTCTGTGAATCAGTGCTTGTTCAGTTCCTTGCAGCTGTTGTATCTCTTCTTTCAGGCTCGCCCTCAGTTCGCTCTCAGCCTGCCTGATGCTGATGCAGGTGTGGCCCCGGTGGGAGCCAACCACAGTGCACACGGTGCACACGCACAGGGCGCACTGGCGGCAGTAGATGCGGTTCATCTCCTGGTGCTCCTGGCACCGCCACAGGGACATGTCCTCCACAGGAGGCACCAGGGCGTGGTTCTGGAACACCGGGGAGTCCAGGTGGGGACGCAGGTGCTCCGGGCACATGGAGGCTCCACACACCAGGCAGGTCTTTACGGCGGCAAGCTGCCGCCCTGTGCTCGGGCAGTAATGGCAGGGCACGGGGCCTGTGCTGGCAACGCTCTCGGTCCTGGGTGAACTGGGTGCAAGTATGATTCGTTTAGGAGGACATACATATACACATACAGTGGCTACAGGACTTGCGTGGGAGACTTCTTCTGATGGAGATTCTGGTCTCTCCTCCCCCTCCGTCTCTGTTGGCTCCGCAGCAGATGAGCCACTAGGTTGGATGATGGAGGGGGCTGCTCTCTTCTTGCTGTCAGGCTGCAGCTCTGGTGCAGGTGTAGGCTGCAGCTCTGGTGCAGGTGTACTGGCCTTCCTCTTCCCGAGGAGGCGACTGGTGACTCATCAACTCACCCTCACTGGATTGGCCTGCGGTGCAAGGTTCCATGTCTGTGACTCTGCCATTCAGGTCCCAGGCAGGCCTGCGGGTGGCCCCCCCGGCCGCGGCACCAACACCTGTGGCTGAAGATAAATTACACCATCCATCAATGAATTAGGGTTGAACAATTAATCTGAATCTCATCTAAACCACAACATGGCCCTAGTGCAATCGCCAAATGGTACACGTGTAAGTTCTGTGCTGTAGAGATGATCCAGCCTACAAATGTCTTCTACAGAGTAACCTCTTAACATGCCACGGCCCGGCCCCTCTTGAGGACAGTTTGCCCACCGGCACGACGCGCCACTTTGCCCACCTCTAGCGGCTCGGGTGTGCATATTTTTTATACAATATATAGATCGAATTAAATCCCCATTTGTTGCCAGTCGATTGCCAAAATCCGTTCAGCGGTTCTCGAGTTAAATGTAAGAATTGTAATACCTTTTTAATGCCACTTAAATGTAATACCAATTTCACAACCATACTAATAACTTTAAAGGCCTTAAATTGAGAATTATAAATGCAATACTTTAATACACCGCAGACAACCACACATCCTCGAACCCACTCAAAATGGCCCCGCGACCCACCAGTTGAGAACCACTGCTTTAACACACCATATTTGTCCATTTATTACCAAAAGATTTGCACTACCCCTCTACCTCATTTTGTACAGTGTTAGTCTTGTGAACCTGCCTTGAGCTCCTGGACGGTGTTGTGGATCTCACATCTCACTGGTGTAACGCTCGTCGCTCTGCTGGGCGATCGTGTCCCTCTGCTGGTCCTCCATGGTGTGGATCTCGTCCCTCTGCTGGGCGATCGTGTCCCTCTGCTGGTCCTCCATGGTGTGGATCTCGTCCCTCTGCTGGGCGATCATGTCCTCCATGGACCAGACCACCGCCTTCCTGACGGCGTCGTCGTCATGCTTTCGAAACCAATATGTTTCCTAGGATGTTCGTAAACTCTGATTTGCGGATTTCAACAAGTTAAATGTAAGAATTGTAATACCTTTTTAATACCAGTTAAATGTAATACAACCATACTAATCCCTTTAAAGGCCTTAAATTGAGAATTATAAACGCAATACTTTAATACACCGCAGACAGCCAGACACCCTGCAACACAATGCATCCTATATGTTGTGCTGTAAGCAAGTCATCGGCTCAATTTGAATAGGAGCAGTAGTTTATAAATAACATGTTTCAGCACAGAAATTCATGTGAACAGGGAAAACATGAATAGTCACATGGAATAGGACAGATAAGGACAAGTATGTACCTTGACGTGGTGGAGCTCTGTCGCCAGGCTGTCCCTTAGAGTCTGAAGGACCCGGTGTTGCTCCCTCAGGCTGGCGTTGTCTCGCTGAAGCTCCTCCCTTTCCCCTGTCACCTGCTGCAGCTGCTCCCTCAGGCTGGCGTTGTCTCGCTGAAGCTCCTCCCTTTCCCCTGTCACCTGCTGCAGCTGCTCCCTCACCCCCAACAGAGATTGTAGCTCCTCCTCTTTGTGACTGAAATAGGACAAGGACCACACCAGCTGCTGTTAACAGATTATTCGCACAAACACCAACCGCTGTTATCATTTGGATAATGCCAAGCTAGCAAACGTTTCACTCCCAACAGGTGCACTATCCATGCTCCATCGCTCCCTGCAACTATTCACACCTCGCAGGATTTCAGAGAGTTTTCCGTTTCACACAAACAGGTACTTGGTGGTAACCAAATCTAAATTAAAAAAAATATTTAAACAATGGAGCACCCTCAAAAACCACTTAAGTTACGTTGAAACTGAGCCTATTAAGTAATCGATTTTCACACCCATCCCTAATCTATTTACTAGTTACGCTGCTGGTTAATATGACTTACTACCATAGTGTCTTTATTTATACATTTTAATACTACAACTCTGTAAATACATCAGATTGGCACCAATTTATATATTTTATACTCTGTAATATAGAATGTACAGGTGATTTTAAACTATTGCACTTTACGGTTACATTTGCACTCTGGTTGGATGCCAAACTTTTGTTGTACTGCTGTATAATGATCATACATTTGAATCTAATGTGAAAATAAACTACAAAATGCAGATGTTTACCCAAGTTGGGTCTGGAGTAGTTTAACATCTAGCTCCGTTTTGCTGAGCATCTGCAGTTTCTGGGCCGCAGAAGCCTTCAGCGTCTCGTTGAGAGAGACCATTTCCCCCCGGTAGGTCAGGATCTTCACTTCCATGTCTGCGACTCTGCCCTTCAGGTCCCAGGCAGGCCTGCGGGTGGCCCCCCCGGCCGCGGCACCAACACCTGTGGCTGAAGATAAATTACACCATCCATCAATGAATTAGGGTTGAACAATTAATCTGAATCTCATCTAAACCACAACATGGCCCTAGTGCAATCGCCAAATGGTACACGTGTAAGTTCTGTGCTGTAGAGATGATCCAGCCTACAAATGTCTTCTACAGAGTAACCTCTTAACATGCCACGGCCCGGCCCCTCTTGAGGACGCTTTGCCCACCGGCACGACGCGCCACTTTGCCCACCTCTAGCGGCTCGGGTGTGCATATGTTTTATACAATATATAGATCGAATTAAATCCCCATTTGTTGCCCGTCGATTGCCAAAATCCGTTCAGCGGTTCTCGAGTTAAATGTAAGAATTGTAATACCTTTTTAATACCACTTAAATGTAATACCAATTTCACAACCATACTAATAACTTTAAAGGCCTTAAATTGAGAATTATAAATGCAATACTTTAATACACCGCAGACAACCACACATCCTCGAACCCACTCAAAAAGGCCCCGCGACCCACCAGTTGAGAACCACTGCTTTAACACACCATATTTGTCCATTTATTACCAAAAGATTTGCACTACCCCTCTACCTCATTTTGTACAGTGTTAGTCTTGTGAACCTGCCTTGAGCTCCTGGACGGTGTTGTGGATCTCACATCTCACTGGTGTAACGCTCGTCCCTCTGCTGGGCGATCGTGTCCCTCTGCTGGTCCTCCATGGTGTGGATCTCGTCCCTCTGCTGGGCGATCGTGTCCCTCTGCTGGTCCTCCATGGTGTGGATCGTGTCCCTCTGCTGGTCCTCCATGGTGTGGATCTCGTCCCTCTGCTGGGCGATCGTGTCCCTCTGCTGATCCTCCATGGTGTGGATCTCGTCCCTCTGCTGGGCGATCACGTCCCTCTGCTGGTCCTCCATGGTGTGGATCTCGTCCCTCTGCTGGGCGATCACGTCCCTCTGCTGGTCCTCCATGGTGTGGATCTCGTCCCTCTGCTGGGCGATCGTGTCCCTCTGCTGGTCCTCCATGGTGTGGATCGTGTCCCTCTGCTGGTCCTCCATGGTGTGGATCTCGTCCCTCTGCTGGGCGATCGTGTCCCTCTGCTGGTCCTCCATGGTGCTGATCTCGTCCCTCTGCTGGTCCTCATGTCCTCCATGGACCAGACCACCGCCTCCCTGACGGGGTCGTCGTCATGCTTTCGAAACCAATATGTTTCCTAGGATGTTCGTAAACTCTGATTTGCGGATTTCAACAAGTTGAATGTAAGAATTGTAATACCTTTTTAATACCACAGAGTTCAATGTAATACAACCATACTAATCCCTTTAAAGGCCTTAAATTGAGAATTATAAACACAATACTTTAATACACTGCAGACAGCCAGACACCCTGCAACACAATGCATCCTATATGTTGTGCTGTAAGCAAGTCATCGGCTCAATTTGAATAGGAGCAGTAGTTTATAAATAACACGTTTCAGCACAGAAATTCATGTGAACAGGGAAAACATGAATAGTCACATGGAATAGGACAGATAAGGACAAGTATGTACCTTGACGTGGTGGAGCTCTGTCGCCAGGCTGTCCCTTAGTCTGAAGGACCCGGTGTTGCTCCCTCAGGCTGGCGTTGTCTCGCTGAAGCTCCTCCCTTTCCCCCGTCACCTGCTGAAGCTCCTCCCTCACCCCCATCAGAGACTGTAGCTCCTCCTCTTTGTGACTGAAATAGGACAAGGACCACACCAGCTGCTGTTAACAGATTATTCGCACAAACACCAACCGTTGTTATCATTTGGATAATGCCAAGCTAGCAAACGTTTCACTCCCAACAGGTGTACTATCCATGCTCCATCACTCCCTGCAACTATTCACACCTCGCAGGATTTCAGAGAGTTTTCCGTTTCACACAAACAGGTACTTGGTGGTAACCAAATCTAAATTAAAAAAAATATTTAAACAATGGAGCACCCTCAAAAACCACTTAAGTTACGTTGAAACTGAGCCTATTAAGTAATCGATTTTCACACCCATCCCTAATCTATTTACTAGTTACGCTGCTGGTTAATATGACTTACTACCATAGTGTCTTTATTTATACATTTTAATACTACAACTCTGTAAATACATCAGATTAGCACCAATTTATATATTTTATACTCAGTTTAATCACCTGTACATTCTATATTACTATTGCACTTTACGGTTACATTTGCACTCTGGTTGGATGCCAAACTTTTGTTGTACTGCTGTATAATAATACATGTGAATCTAATGTGAAAATAAACTACAAAATGCAGATGTTTACCCAAGTTGGGTCTGGAGTACTTTAACATCTAGCTCCGTTTTGATGACCATCTCTGCAGAAGCCGTCAGCTTCTCGTTCGCCTCCGTGAGAGAGCCAATTTCCCCCCGGTAGGTCAGGATCTTCACTTCCATGTCTGCGACTCTGCCCTTCAGGTCCCAGGCAGGCCTGCGGGTGGCCCCCCCGGCCGCGGCACCAACACCTGTGGCTGAAGATAAATTACACCATCCATCAATTAATTAGGGTTGAACAATTAATCTGAATCTCATCTAAACCACAACATGGCCCTAGTGCAATCGCCAAATGGTACACGTGTAAGTTCTGTGCTGTAGAGATGATCCAGCCTACAAATGTCTTCTACAGAGTAACCTCTTAACATGCCACGGCCTGGCCCCTCTTGAGGACGGTTTGCCCACCGGCACGACGCGCCACTTTGCCCACCTCTAGCGGCTCGGGTGTGCATATTTTTTATACAATATATAGATCGAATTAAATCCCCATTTGTTGCCCGTCGATTGCCAAAATCCGTTCAGCGGTTCTCGAGTTAAATGTAAGAATTGTAATACCTTTTTAATACCACTTAAATGTAATACCAATTTCACAACCATACTAATAACTTTAAAGGCCTTAAATTGAGAATTATAAATGCAATACTTTAATACACCGCAGACAACCACACATCCTCGAACCCACTCAAAATGGCCCCGCGACCCACCAGTTGAGAACCACTGCTTTAACACACCATATTTGTCCATTTATTACCAAAAGATTTGCACTACCCCTCTACCTCATTTTGTACAGTGTTAGTCTTGTGAACCTGCCTTGAGCTCCTGGACGGTGTTGTGGATCTCACATCTCACTGGTGTAACGCTCGTCGCTCTGCTGGGCGATCGTGTCCCTCTGCTGGTCCTCCATGGTGTGGATCTCGTCCCTCAGCTGGGCGATCGTGTCCCTCTGCTGGTCCTCCATGGTGTGGATCTCGTCCCTCTGCTGGTCCTCCATGGTGTGGATCTCGTCCCTCTGCTGGGCGATCGTGTCCCTCTGCTGATCCTCCATGGTGTGGATCTCGTCCCTCTGCTGGGCCATCGTGTCCCTCGCTGGTCGATCGTGTCCCTCTGCTGGTCCTCCATGGTGTGGATCTCGTCCCTCTGCTGGGCGATCGTGTCCCTCTGCTGGTCCTCCATGGTGTGGATCTCGTCCCTCTGCTGGGCGATCGTGTCCCTCTGCTGGTCCTCCATGGTGTGGATCTCGTCCCTCTGCTGGCGATCGTGTCCCTCTGCTGGTCCTCCATGGTGTGGATCTCGTCCCTCTGCTGGGCGATCGTGTCCCTCTGCTGGTCCTCCATGGTGTGGATCTCGTCCCTCTGCTGGGCGATAGTGTCCCTCTGCTGGTCCTCCATGGTGCTGATCTCGTCCCTCTGCTGGTCCTCATGTCCTCCATGGACCAGACCACCGCCTTCCTGACGGCGTCGTCGTCATGCTTTCGAAACCAATATGTTTCCTAGGATGTTCGTAAACTCTGATTTGCGGATTTCAACAAGTTAAATGTAAGAATTGTAATACCTTTTTAATACCAGTTAAATGTAATACAACCATACTAATCCCTTTAAAGGCCTTAAATTGAGAATTATAAACGCAATACTTTAATACACTGCAGACAGCCAGACACCCTGCAACACAATGCATCCTATATGTTGTGCTGTAAGCAAGTCATCGGCTCAATTTGAATAGGAGCAGTAGTTTATAAATAACATGTTTCAGCACAGAAATTCATGTGAACACGGGGAAAACATGAATAGTCACATGGAATAGGACAGATAAGGACAAGTATGTACCTTGACCTGGTGGAGCTCTGTCTCCATGAATGAATGAATGAATGAGCTCTGTCTCCATTAGGGTCAGACGGTCCCTCAGCTCGTCCCTTGTCACCTGCTCCTCCCTGGCGTTGCCTCGCTGAAGCTCCTCCCTATTAAGTAATCGATTATTCACACCCATCCCTAATATATTTACAAGTTACGCTGTTGGTCAGTATGACTTACTACCATAGTGTCTTTATTTATACATATTAATACTACAACTCTGTAAATACATCAGATTAGCACCAATTTATATATTTTATACTCACCTGTACATTCTATATTACTATTGCACGTTACGTTTGCACTCTGGTTGGATGCCAAACTTTTTTGTTGTTCTGCTGTATAATGATTATACATTTGAATCTAATGTGAAAATAAACTACAAAATGCAGATGTTTACCCAAGTTGGGTCTGGAGTAGTTGAACATGTAGCTCCGTTTACCCAAGTTGGGTCTGGAGTTGTTTAAGATCTAGCTCCGTGAAAGGGTTAAGATGGCGATGACAAATGTAAATAAATGGTTTAAGGAAAGACTAGACACTCGCATGTATACTTTTGATAAAGTCAGTTTAATAGAAAATACATAACACACAACAATCATATATACAGGTTAAAAAGGGGCAGAGCTCTGTGGGCGTGGCTGGAGGAGGAAGGACCGGGACACTTGGGAGAGCAGGGGGTTTGGGGTGGGACGTTCCTCTGTCTCCTTCAGCTGGGGTAGAGGGGCAAACACAAGTTCAGTCACTGCTGCTCCATATCCTGTCAGTGGTTTTCAAACTTGGGCACCCAGTAGGAGGGCACGAGGGTCCAACGATGAGGGCAAAAAGTTACATTTTCCATTTTCTTTGGTCAGTTAAAAACCGACCAAAGAGCTCAGGTGTGAAAGCACCCTCAAGCTCTTAAGGGACATGAATTATAAATGACTTTTTCCAGTGTTTAGCATTGTTATATAGTAATAGGGGTTAGTATCAATGGGTCTGTCTCTAAATACCATATTGGCGGATTGCTCTCATTCAGTTGAGACAATTTCCTCCTCCAGTTAATTAGGTCATTCTGATTTGATCGCTCGGTGACGTAACTGGGAGATGGTGGAGCAGATTGTGATCCGATTGGCTCTGTGGTTGTAGCGCATAGTGAAACCCGACACTTCCTCAAACGGGAGAGGCAGAGTGAGCGAGAGAGGCTAACCCTAACCCACTTCGAAAGAGGGCCAAAGCATAACCACTTCGAAGCAGAGAATATATATATGTACAAGGCGGACATTTATATCCCAGAGCCCTTCGGAGCTAAACTAATCAGAGAGGGTCTTCGCTGTACGCGGGCTAGCCAATCAGAGAGCGTCTTCGCAAACGGGATCACGGGATGCCTAGATAATTACAATAATTGTACACCGTATCAAACTAAGTGCAGATCAATCCGTCTACTATTAGTTTATACTATAGTCGTCAGAAACATTATCATTTTTGGTTGCAAAAGAGAAAGTTGATGAGCAAGACAGCCGCCATTTTCCTTTTGAAAACAGCAGCGAAACAGGGACCTCTCAACAACTAGCAGCATATTTATCCAATGAGGTGCATTCCACATGTGGAAATGGGAAGTAGGGTAGAGGATACATGCATACAACTCATTTTGGACACCCAAAGATAAATAAATCATAAAATCCATAAAAAAAATTGGAAAGCAATACTTCATTCTGCACCTTTTTTATAAAATGATAAATAAAGCAGAAAGATCACTAACGCTTAGAGTAGAGCTGGAGACACTGACCTGATGTCTGTGCGGGGAAGCAGGTCCATAACAGCTGCTGGTCCTCCCTCTTCCTCCTGCTCCTCAGCCTTGTCATCATCCTCCTTCTGGCCCCCAGGCCCCTTAGTGGCCCCTACGCCCCTTAGGAGGCTTCTGGCCCTGCATCTAAAACACAGCACATTCAACATCAGTCGGTGAACATATACGGTCATACTTCAAGTAGGCCTGACGGCGTGGAACCATTTCAAAATAGTCGTTATTCCTGTGCTCCGGGACAGTTCAGTCAATATTCGTTAATCAAAATTGGGAGAGAATGCTTGAATTTGTCTCACGGATGTAAATTATGTCGAGTTCATACTACACTACACGTATGAACTCGACATAACGTTACTCCGTTTCCATGAAGTGTATAGCAGCAATCTGTTCTGTTGTTGAACATTTAACGGTTAACTTGGGTATCCGACGCACTTCCGGCGAGGACAGGAAGCCGTCATGAAACCGTTGGTCATATTGTAGTCTTATTAACTAAAAGATTTTAACAAAATAAAAAGCAGCAGCACTATTGGATAACCGAGTCATGTTTGCTATGCATTTCTTTCTTTAGGAGAGTAGGACATTTGTTTCACAGTTTTAGCATGATGTTTTATAGATGGCTAGGTTAAACACAGGTTTTTGTTTTTAAGAGGTGGGGGGGGGGGGGGGGGTTGATTGGATTGAAGTTTATTTCAAGTATGCAACACAACAAACAAACATCAAGTACAGATATAGCCTTAAGCCGTTCAAATAATAAATGTATACATAAACTACTGGACTACCAGTTAATTTTATAACGACACATCCATGACCCCACTCAAAATGGCCCCGCGACCCACCAGTTGAGAACCACTGCTTTGACACTATATTTGATCCATTTATTACCAAAAGATTTGCACTACCCCTCTACCTCATTTTGTACAGCGTTAGTCTTGTGAACCTGCCTCGAGCTCCTGGACGGTGTTGTGGAGGAGGCGGCGTGCCGTCTCACTGTTGTGGAGCTCGTCCCTCTGCCGGGCGATAGTGTCCCTCTGCCGGGCCAACGGGTCCTCCATGGAACAGACCGCGGCCTTCGTGTCGGCCAGAGTGGCCTGGCAGTCCGACAAGGTCGAGCTCTGAACAGACATCTGGGTCTGGAGGCAGAGATGGGGGGGGGGGGGCGGGGGCGGGGGGTGTCCCGTAAAGATTTGTTTTACAATTTCTTAACTCTGTATAAAATATTGTAATTGGATAATTTGCTTGACTGATGTTTTGGGAGATTTAAACAGCCGGTTAAAATACACGTTTCCGACGGCGTCGTCATGCTTTCTAAACCAATAAAATCACTGTTTCCTAGGATGTTCGTAAACAATAAAGCCAGACTTGACTTTTTTTATTACCATCATTATTATTAGTGATGGGTACAGTCCAGACTGAAAAGGACAGAATAGAACAGGGTATTTGCGGATTTACAAGTTAAATGTAAGAATTGTAATACCTTTTTAATACCACAGAGTTAAATGTAATACCAATTCACAACCATACTAATACCTTTAAAGGCCTTAAATTGAGAATTATAAACGCAATACTTTAATACACCGCAGACAGTCAGACACCCTGCAACACAATGCATCCTATATGTTGTGCTGTAAGCAAGTCATCGGCTCAATTTGAATAGGAGCAGTAGTTTATAAATAACATGTTTCAGCACAGAAATTCATGTGAACAGGGAAAACATGAATAGTCACATGGAATAGGACAGATAAGGACAAGTATGTACCTTGACGTGGTGGAGCTCTGTCGCCAGGCTGTCCCTTAGAGTCTGAAGGACCCGGTGTTGCTCCGTCAGGCTGGCGTTGCCTCGCTGAAGCTCCTCCCTTTCCCCCGTCACCTGCTGAAGCTTCTCCCTCACCCCCATCAGAGACTGTAGCTCCTCCTCTTTGTGACTGAAATAGGACAAGGACCACACCAGCTGCTGTTAACAGATTATTCGCACAAACACCAACCGTTGTTATCATTTGGATAATGCCAAGCTAGCAAACGTTTCACTCCCAACAGGTGTACTATCCATGCTCCATCACTCCCTGCAACTATTCACACCTCGCAGGATTTCAGAGAGTTTTCCGTTTCACACAAACAGGTACTTGGTGGTAACCAAATCTAAATAAAAAAAATATTTAAACAATGGAGCACCCTCAAAAACCACTTAAGTTACGTTGAAACTGAGCCTATTAAGTAATCGATTTTCACACCCATCCCTAATCTATTTACTAGTTACGCTGCTGGTTAATATGACTTACTACCATAGTGTCTTTATTTATACATTTTAATACTACAACTCTGTAAATACATCAGATTAGCACCAATTTATATATTTTATACTCAGTAATATAGAATGTACAGGTGATTTTAAACTATTGCACTTTACGGTTACATTTGCACTCTGGTTGGATGCCAAACTTTTGTTGTACTGCTGTATAATGATCATACATTTGAATCTAATGTGAAAATAAACTACAAAATGCAGATGTTTACCCAAGTTGGGTCTGGAGTAGTACAACATCTAGCTCCGTTTTGCTGAGCATCTGCAGTTTCTGGGCCGCAGAAGCCTTCAGCGTCTCGTTGAGAGAGACCATTTCCCCCCGGTAGGTCAGGATCTTCACTTCAAGTTTCTTTAATAGTTGTCATACAGAAGTACAGAATACTTTTATACAAAATGCTTCTTACTGTTACGCTCCAGAGACTGTGCTAGACAAGATAAGTATCAAATAACATAGTATAGCATGTAAATTAGAAGTAGAAAATGAGGTCACAGTGTTCAGTATAGACATATGTACAATGTTCGATGCAGAATCGACATAACTGAGTTACCATATAATATACAATATACTATACAATATTATACAGTTATTTGGCAGAGTGTGTCTGAAAGAGATCACAGATGGCCAGGTTTATCGTGCAGGGCCTCCACTTTCCCCCTCTCGCCGCCCAGGCACCAGGAGTGTGGGTTGAAGCCCAGACCACAGCTGTCCTTCTGGCCCTTCCTCCCGATCTCGTCCTCACACAGACCTCCACCTCCCAGCACCATCGGCCGCTCCCCAGGGCACGGGAGGCCAGCACCTGGGGGGAGGCGCTGAATGGAGCCCCGTGCTCCAGGTAGGCTTGCTGGACCTCCCTGTAGACCGCTCTCCTGTTGTCCTCAGACAGCACCAGCTTGGGGTGGGCCGTGTCTGCGTCCAAGGAGGGGATGGTCCCATACAGCAGTTTGTAGGGTAGAGAGCCGCTTACATTTACATTACATTACATTTAGTCATTTAGCTGACGCTTTTATCCAAAGCGACTTACAAGTTCTGTGCGACAAGACAGCAAGAAGGGTATAACTCTATCAGCTGAGTAACAATGTTCATCAAAGTGTTGCGTGTTACAGTGTAGGTTAGTTTATTAGGACAAGTGCATGACATTAAGGTTAGTCTGTTTTTTTTTTTTTTTTTTTTTTTTTTTTATATCATTTCAGATAATGGTTGAAGAAGTGAGTCTTTAGTCGACGGCGAAAGATTGGACGGGATTCGGCTGTCCTAACTGGGATGGGTAGTTCATTCCACCATTGTGGGGCAAGGACTGAGAATAGGCGGCTTCTCTTTGATGACCCTCCGGGAGCTTGGATAGGAGTAGATCTGAGGCGGCCAGAAGACGCAGAGCGTAGGGGTCTTGAGGGTGTGTAGTTGGAGACCATTGACCGGAGGTAGGCGGGAGCGGTTCCCTTAGCCGCATGGTATGCTAGGTTGAGGGCCTTGAAGCGGATACGTGCAGCAATGGGGAGCCAGTGCAGGTCCCTAAGAAGTGGGGTGACATGGGCTGACTTCGGTAGGTTTGAGATCAGGCGGGCCGCTGCATTTTGAATGAGTTGAAGAGGCTTCTCAGTCCACTCCTTCAGGCAGGTCAGTCGGGCACGGTCCACGTCCTCGGGAGCCTCCGCCAGCTCCTTAACAGAGCTGCCCATGATGTCACCAAATTTGGGTAACCTTGCTGTATTCCATGAGGAAGGCCTGCTCTTGGACCCGCTGGTCTCCCTTGGCGTCAGCGAGGCCCTCCAGAGTGTGGAGGCCATGCTGGATGGAGTTGAGGGAGTCCCGGAGCTGGCAGAGCTGGTCCTCCAGACCTCCCACGGCCTTGGCTTCCTCCTGGGTCACACACTGTAGAGTCGTCTGCTCCTCCTGCTCCAGGGCCTCCCGCATGGCTGCGTACTGCTGCCGCACTCCTGCCTGCGCCTCCCCCAGCACCTCCTGGATAGCCTGTTTCCTTTGGGTGAGGTCTGCCACTCTGTGAATCAGTGCTTGTTCAGTTCCTTGCAGCTGTTGTATCTCTTCTTTCAGGCTCGCCAACCACAGTGCACACGGTGCACACGCACAGGGCGCACTGGCGGCAGTAGATGCGGTTCATCTCCTGGTGCTCCTGGCACCGCCACAGGGACATGTCCTCCACAGGAGGCACCAGGGCGTGGTTCTGGAACACCGGGGAGTCCAGGTGGGGACGCAGGTGCTCCGGGCACATGGAGGCTCCACACACCAGGCAGGTCTTTACGGCGGCAAGCTGCCGCCCTGTGCTCGGGCAGTAATGGCAGGGCACGGGGCCTGTGCTGGCGACGCTCTCGGGCCTGGGTGAACTGGGTGCAAGTATGATTCGTTTAGGAGGACATACATATACACATACAGTGGCTACAGGACTTGCGTGGGAGACTTCTTCTGATGGAGATTCTGGTCTCTCCTCCCCCTCCGTCTCTGTTGGCTCCGCAGCAGATGAGCCACTAGGTTGGATGATGGAGGGGGCTGCTCTCTTCTTGCTGTCAGGCTGCAGCTCTGGTGCAGGTGTAGGCTGCAGCTCTGGTGCAGGTGTACTGGCCTTCCTCTTCCCGAGGAGGCGACTGGTGAAGGAACTCATCAACTCACCCTCACTGGATTGGCCTGCGGTGCAAGGTTCCATGTCTGTGACTCTGCCATTCAGGTCCCAGGCAGGCCTGCGGGTGGCCCCCCCGCCCGCGGCACCAACACCTGTGGCTGAAGATAAATTACACCATCCATCAATTAATTAGGGTTGAACAATTAATCTGAATCTCATCTAAACCACAACATGGCCCTAGTGCAATCGCCAAATGGTACACGTGTAAGTTCTGTGCTGTAGAGATGATCCAGCCTACAAATGTCTTCTACAGAGTAACCTCTTAACATGCCACGGCCCGGCCCCTCTTGAGGACGCTTTGCCCACCGGCACGACGCGCCACTTTGCCCACCTCTAGCGGCTCGGGTGTGCATATTTTTTATACAATATATAGATCGAATTAAATCCCCATTTGTTGCCCGTCGATTGCCAAAATCCGTTCAGCGGTTCTCGAGTTAAATGTAAGAATTGTAATACCTTTTTAATACCACTTAAATGTAATACCAATTTCACAACCATACTAATAACTTTAAAGGCCTTAAATTGAGAATTATAAATGCAATACTTTAATACACCGCAGACGACCACACATCCTCGAACCCACTCAAAATGGCCCCGCGACCCACCAGTTGAGAACCACTGCTTTAACACACCATATTTGTCCATTTATTACCAAAAGATTTGCACTACCCCTCTACCTCATTTTGTACAGTGTTAGTCTTGCCTTGAGCTCCTGGACGGTGTTGTGGATCTCGCATCTCACTGGTGTAACGCTCGTCGCTCTGCTGGTCCTCCATGGTGTGGATCTCATCCCTCTGCTGGGCGATCGTGTCACTCTGCTGGTCCTCCATGGTGTGGATCTCGTCCCTCTGCTGGGCGATCGTGTCCCTCTGCTGGTCCTCCATGGTGTGGATCGTGTCCCTCTGCTGGTCCTCCATGGTGTGGATCTCGTCCCTCTGCTGGGCGATCACGTCCCTCTGCTGGTCCTCCATGGTGTGGATCTCGTCCCTCTGCTGGGCGATCACGTCCCTCTGCTGGTCCTCCATGGTGTGGATCGTGTCCCTCTGCTGATCCTCCATGGTGTGGATCTCGTCCCTCTGCTGGGCGATCACGTCCCTCTGCTGGTCCTCCATGGTGTGGATCTCGTCCCTCTGCTGGGCGATCACGTCCCTCTGCTGGTCCTCCATGGTGTGGATCTCGTCCCTCTGCGGGCGACATCACAAACCGCTGCGCTAGGAAGGAAATCCCCTCTAACTAACCATGTCTATCCTGTCTCTGAGGATCAGGGGAGTGAGTTTTACTTCTATGTACCGCTACCGAGCCAGCCACGTCTCTGGTCACACTATCGCTGTACATATCCGTTACATTCACCCCCCCTAAACTCCTCTCCACCCAAGGCACTTCGATGCCTTGAGTGTAGTGATGCACGATATATCGGCCGCCGATATAATATCGACCGATATAATATCGACCGATATGGCAGTTTTTTTACACATCGGTATCGGTCCGATATCAAGATGGGGCCGATATTATTATTATTTTTTTTTCTGTCATTTCTGAAAATAAGTTACAAAAGTAAAAAAAAATGCGTTTTGGAAAATAGCTCTTTATTTGATTATCCATCTCCTCCATGTACTCAATGCTGTCCATCGTTTTACAGCATCCAGTTAGAAAAACTGAATATGCTTGTAGGGCTTCAGCATCTTCAGCTTTGACTGCTGGCCAGTTGAGGGCTTTATCAATGTGAGCTGTTGCAATCTGGTACTCGTTGCCATAATACTTCTTTAGGAGCCTTTTGGCCTCCGTGTATCCTATTGAAGCGTCCATATGTTGGCAGCTCCGTACCACTTCTCGGGGTTGCCCCATGGTAAACTGCTCCAGGAAATACTGTCCTTGCAGTTTTCAGTTCTATCCTCAATACCATGCTCGAATGCACGTATAAAGAACCTGTATTCTAATGGATCCCCTTTAAACGTGGGTACGCTGAGAGGTGGTAAGGATGATAGTCTTTGCTGTTTCACCAGTACTTCAGTTATACTATTCTGATGTTGCATGACGTCGACGATCCTGCCCATGTCTGGTGTTTCCCTGTATCCTTCTAGACTCTATTATAAATAAGTGTGGATATGTAACATTAGAAAAGTACTCATTTGGACCACTGTCATGTACAAAGGTCTGATGACCATATAGAATATAGCTGGAACGGGCTGTACATGAAAACCAGCCCGTCCAGTAGGTGCGTTAAGCACTGGTCCCGGCAGGTAAGAAACAAACAAATGCGTTTTTCCAAAATAGTAAATTATATTTATTAAAGAATATAAGGAAGGGAAATAAAACCCACAACAAATAAACAAACAGGGAAAAGGGTAAGGGGAGAACAAACAAGTCAATTAATAATAAAGTTGAGCACCAGAGCACTAACGGTGTCGCAGGACACCAGCCAACTAGGTTGGCACTGGGAACCACCCAGCCATAAGACAATACAGATATAAATATATACTTCCACTTCCACAAGAAGTGGCAAATGGCTCTGAGGCCCATTGATTGATTGATTGAAAACTCTTTTTTTTTATTCTTTTTTCCCCTCCATTTTACTCCGATTTTCTCCCATCCCAATGTTAGTCATATGCCAATTCCCAATCCCTTCCTGGTCGCTGCGCACTTACCCCCCACAGTCAGATCATCTGGGAGAGTGGAGGCTACCACGTGCTTCCTCCGACACACGTCCAGCCAATCACCGCTTCTTTTCACCTGGCAGCGCGGATTCTCATTGAGAGGGCGTAGCGTGTGGGAGGATCACACTATCCCCCTCAGGTCCTATCCGCGCTTAGCAGGCGCCCCGACCGAACTGTAGGAGTCGCTGTTTACAACGACCCGGACCCACCCCGCCAGCTTCTCCCACCCTCTAATACAGCCAATTGTATTAGTGTGAACGGCCAGCCAAGCTGGTGACAACCCCGGAGCTGTGAGCTGGATTCGAACAGGCGAATCCAGCTCACAGCTCCGGGGTTGGTGACGAACGCAATCTCCGCTCGGCCACCTAACCGCCCAGGATTGAAAACTTTATTAACAGATTGCAGAATGGGTACAATACAGTACAGCTCAATACACACAATTGTTAAGGGGATGCAGACCAGAGAGACTTTCGTCTTGTTTACATCAGGGTCCCCCATTTTCAATTCATCAGGACATATATGACATACATGACATACAGATAGACAGTACTGCTACATCTATACATTTACAGATTTGCAAATACAGTACTGTTTGTGATACAAAATTAGTCTAGAAAATAGTATATACATTTGACGTAAAAACTGTACATTGGGGGAGGTTGGGTAGGTGGGGTGGGTGCTGTACATTGGAGGTGGTTCGGTGGGTGGGGTTGGGTAGGAGGGGTGGGTGGGGAACACTGTAGAACTGTACAAGCAAAACTGTACATTTGAATATTGACAACCATACTTGGTCCTTTACTGTACATTGGAGGGGGTTGCGTTAGGACATTTACATGGGCCAGTTTCGAATTGACGTCTCCCGTAGGTGTTCTTTGAGAGTGTTTTTGAAAGTGGGTAGTGATTCACATTCCTTTACAGCTTTGGGTAGGGCGTTCCACATTGATGTGGCATAATTGCGAAACGTGTTTAGTCCCTTGTTTGAGCCGAATCTGGGTTTAACATGATTTGTGGAGCTCCCTCTGGTGTTGTGATGGTGGTATTCACTGACCTTTGCGAAGTATTTTGACATGTACATGGGTACCTTGGTCGTGTAGTGTATCTTGTAGACCAGGCCCATTGCAAGTTGCTGTACTCTGTCGTCTACTCTAAGCCATCCTAGGTTGTCAAAGTGGGCAGGGGTGAGGTGGGTTCTAGGAGTAAGGTCAAGCAGTAGTCTGACCAGTTTGTTTTGAGATGTTTGTAATTTTGTTTTTAGCGCCTTTGATGTGCTTTGGTATGTGGGATATTTGTGGATATCCTGAAGAAGAAGGTTCTCAGTCAACCGAGGTTTGGATAATAACAAGGTTTATTAACCAAACAGATAGAAATGTACAAATAGTATTTAATAATAATAATAATTCATTTAATTTATATAGCGCTTCTCAATAACCCGAAGTCGCTGACAGTAGTCGGGAGCAGGAGTACAAACAAAGAAACGAAAGCAAAGAAACAAAAACAACAAAGAAAGCAAAGAAACAAAAACAAAAGGATCATGAGACCATGGGGGGAACAGGGGAGACAGCCTGATGGCACAAAAAAGACTGGAGACAGACATCAATCAGGTTGGAGGGGAGGGGGGGGTTTAGGGGTGGGGGGGTTGAAGGCAAGGGAGAACAGGTGGGTTTTGAGGCGAGCTTTGAAGGTGGAGAGTGTAGGGGAGTCTCTGATGGACTGGGGGAGGGAGTTCCAGAGTCGGGGTGCAGTGCGAGAGAAGGCCCGATCTCCGAAGTTTTTAAGCTTGGATGTCGGGACAGTGAGGGAGGCAGTGGAGGAGGACCGGAGGGAACGGGTGGGGCGGTAGGGGAGAAGGAGATCAGTCAGGTAGGGGGGGGCCAGGCTGTGGAGGGCTTTGAAGGTGAGGAGTAGTGTTTTAAAGTTAATGCAGTGTTTGATCGGGAGCCAGTGGAGGGAGTGGAGGACAGGAGTGATGTGTTCGCGGGACCGGGTGTTAGTGAGGAGGCGGGCGGCTGAATTTTGGACCATTTGCAGTTTATGGAGGGAGCGGGAGGTGATACCAGTGAGGAGGGAGTTGCAGTAGTCCAGGCGGGAGGAGATGAAGGCGTGAATGAGGGATTCAGCAGCGGGGGGGGGGAGGCAGTGACGGATTTTTGCGATGTTGCGGAGGTGAAAGTAGGATATTTTTACGATGGAGCGGACGTGGGGGTCAAATGAGAGGGTGGGGTCAAGGAGGACACCAAGGTTGCGGACTAGGGGGGAGGGGGTGATGGTGGAGTCGTTGATGGTGAGTGTGATGGGTCCGGATCTGGTGAGGGTGGTTTTGGTGCCAATGATGAGAAGTTCAGTCTTGTCACTGTTCAGTTTGAGGAAGTTGTGAGTCATCCAAGTTTGGAGTTTGGTGATGCAGGATTCGATGTGACTGAGGGGTGGGCTGTGGGGGGATTGTGTACTGATGTAGATTTGGGTGTCGTCAGCGTAACAGTGGAAGTTGAGGTGGTATTTACAAGAGAATTAGAGAGAGAATGGCTGAGGCTCTCGCCCCAGGTGATCAGCTGAAATGACCCAGGTAGAGAGACCTGGATTGTTCTCGGGAGGAGCCTTGTATAGGTAAAAGGGGGGGAGGTGGTCCCATTTGATAGGTCAAATGGGTTGGGGGGGGACACAGGATTGGGGAGAAAGGGGTGGGGACTGTCTTTACATGAGGGAGTTGGGGAATCATTATATTATTCCAGTTACTCACTTTTCTCTTTATAATGTGGGTGAGATTAATGTATAATATACCAGGATTATTTGGAACAGGTAAAATATTGAAAAGTGAATAGATATGGTAACAGAATGGGTTATCAGATAATGAATGAAATAGAAAACAATTAAAATAATAAATTTTGGCCATTGGGATTTGTTGGTTAACTGGATTAATGAATGAAAATCAATTCAAATCCGTGGTTGGCATAACAGTTTAAAATAGAAATATTTACATACGTGATTCATGACATGATTGACTGGACTAAAGTCTGTGTTATTTGAGATGTGGGAATATCACCCTTTTCTTTTATTAATAATCTCAAATACCTATATCAATGATTGGTCCTCAACTCTGATATCAAACAACAAATAACATAATCATTAGAAGCTCTGGTTGTGCCTATCTTGGCTTGGCGCTTACCTCCAGTCATTCACGTCGTGAATCAGACATTTAAGTGTTAACTATGTGTCTTTATGATAATATCTATGGGAGCGAAGATCATGGTCGCACATACAGACATAGTAATAAACCAATTAAATACATGTGAACACTGTCTGTGTGGTCTGAGTGCACAGGGTGAAAACACAAAATCGTGTGCATAATTAACAGGAATAACATTTACAAATAGGCATTAACCTAGTGGCTAATGTATAAAAACTTTTAAAAACCGTTAACCTAGTGGTTTGTATAAAAAACTGATATAAAAGGTGATTATGATAATCGTTATGCATTGTTCTGTGGTGCATACTATCAATGGTCAAAACAAAACTTGGTGTCTTGGAACAAACCAACTGGTTCTGCCCTGTTTAACAATATTATTTGCAATGCGACTCTGTGATCATTCCTTATTGTTATTATACAATTGGTTAATGCAATCTTACTGATTGTATTTCATCATATTCTTAGTTAATAATTTTCCAGATACATATGAACTTTGTGAAACTGTTCTTGTTTGTGAGCCTATGTTGTTCTCCACCACCATCACATGTCTGCCACTGTGCTCACGCTTGACCTTTATCAGGCCTAGAGACATGGCAATAGGGTGGTCTTGAACGTGCTGTGTGGTGGTTGGTCCCCCGCTCCCTGTCATCGCGGTACCAGAGGGGCGAGGGTTTGCTGGTGTAGCAGGCTGGTGGGGGGAGAGGTACAGGCTGGTGGGGGGAGAGGTACAGGCTGGTGGGGGAGAGGTACAGGCTGGTGGGGGGGAGAGGTACAGGCTGGTGGGGGGAGAGGTACAGGCTGGTGGGGTAGAGGTACAGGCTGGTGGGGGGAGAGGTACAGGCTAGAGGGGGAGAGGTACAGGCTGATTGATTCAATCATAAGCAGGTATATAGACCCCCCATCACGAATTCCGAGCCACATTAGTATTCACCTCCACTGCCTTCACACAGAATGAAAGGGGAGGCCAACACCCAGACATCTAGTCTACCTGCGCTTTTTGTTATGTAAAACGGTGACACAGCTAAGCAGAGCGACATTGAAGTTACAAATAGTTGCAGAACATGAGACAACTATTGTCAGAACAGCAACAACACGAGGATGGCGTTTATGCTTATTATATTACCTGTTATCTCTGGAACTCCTCGAAGACATTTTACTAAATAAAAAAACTATAAAGTGGACGACACGAAGATCCACGCTGCAAGTTTTTAAAGTGACCCATAGTGTTTGTTGATTGGCCAGAATTTCAGTCCAACTTCCTCGTGCGGCTGCAGCCACTTACGGTGATGAGCGATGATGACTGTCAGCTGTGCTGCTCAATAGGGGATATCTGCAGAGCCGCAAAGAGTAGGGTATATCTGCAGAGCCGCAAGCCCAACGTCTGGGCGGGGCTTCGTGGCTTGTACTAGGTTTAATAATAATAATAATGCATTCTATTTATAAGGCGCCTTTCAAGGCACACAAGGTCGCCGTACAACAATTTAAAAACAGTTAAATTCATAATCACAGTTCATTAAAATAAAAATTAAAATATATAAAAACAGACAAATTAAAATCAGACATACGCCTGCCTAAAAAGGTGGGTTTTGAGGTGGGTTTTAAAAGAAATTATGGAGTCAATGTTCCTGATGTCGGGGGGGAGGGAGTTCCAGAGGTGGGGGGCAGAGCAGCTGAAGGCTCTTGACCCCATGGTGGACAGACGGGCTGGGGGGATGGTCAGGTTGATGGAGGAGGCAGACCTGAGGGACCGGGTGGGAATGTTAATATGAAGGAGGTCGGACAGGTATGGAGGGGCGAGGTTGTGTATGGCCTTGTATGTATGGAGGAGGATCTTGTAGACTATGCGGAGTTTAATGGGAAGCCAGTGTAGTTGGCGTAGGACGGGGGTGATGTGACTGATGACAGGGGTTCTGGTGATTATACGGGCAGCAGCGTTCTGGACCAGTTGGAGCTTATGGAGGAGTTTGTGGGGAAGACCAAAGAGAAGGGAGTTGCAGTAATCTAAGCGGGAAGTGACGAGGGCGTGGACCAGGATTGCGGCGCTGTTGGGAGTGAGTGAAGGGCGGAGGCGGTTGATGTTGCGAAGGTGGAAGTAGGTGGACCGGATGATGTTATTAATGTGGGAATGGAATGATAGGGTGCTGTCGAGGACGATTTGAGGCGGTCCTTCGGGGCTTGGACTAGGTTTGAGGCGGTCCTTCGGGGCTTGGACTAGGTTTGACTGTGCATTCGGGCTTGTACTCGGTTTGACTGTGCATTCGGGCTTGTACTCTGTTTGAGGCGGGTGTTCGTGGCTTGTACTCGGTTTGAGGCGGGTGTTCGTGGCTTGTACTCGGTTTGAGGCAGGCTTCGGGGCTTGGACTAGGTTTGACTGTGCATTCGGGCTTGTACTCGGTTTGAGGCCGGTGTTCGTGGCTTGTACTCGGTTTGAGGCGGGCGTTCGGGGCTTGGACTAGTCGATGCATCTTCGTACTAACCTGTCCTTACAGTGTTTGGATCGTGACTTCTCTGGTTTTCTTCACATCTAAGTGTGGCTCATCATAATTTAGCATGGGGAAAAAACATAAAATCTAGACAGCCATCATTCGTTTTCTCATTTACTCTTAAGTAGCATTAATTCTATTATCCTATAATACATCTTGTGCATTTTGATAATCATTGTGTAAATGATTATATTGATGTTCCAACTGGTGTTCTTGATATTTGCAGTCATAGAAATGTATTTGTTTGTTAAAAAGAAGAGTCATGCATGTTATTAGTTAGTGGGAAAAATAGAATTGTGAGTAATTTCCTGACTGCATTCATCAAGTACCAGTGAATCATGGTGTTCGCTATGGCAAGCTGATCTCCAGACATTGCATTCACCAAGCCCTTTCATGTGGTCAGAGTGCAGGCATTTGCATTGCTTTGTCTCACTCATGCCCTACCCTGTGGTTTTCAAGTGCCCACTCTGAATAGCGTCTGTTGTCGTCTTTGTTCCTGTAAAACAAAATTTACATGTGGGTGTTTGGATGCAGATTTGTTTTAAATGGTCAATCGATTGTCTTTCAGCTCCACACCAGCTTCGGTTGAATCTTGTGTTGACATGCAAATTGTTGGAGTTTCCGTCTTTTGTGATACAATTTGGGTGTAGACCTGCACTGCTCTGCATCTCGCCTCAGAGCCAGATCTGTCTGTCTCTTGGTTGTCTGTAAACACAAACACATGTTAATTTCCCACTCCTAAGACCATTTTTGAGTGTGTTCTCTTTGATTTTGAGTTCAATCACACATCATCTAGTCTTCATCTATATAAGGTCTAATCGCTTATACTGGGAGTAAGTGTGTGTTACTCATAAATTGTGTTGTGTTCAGTTATGATGCATGATTTTCTATGGTACCCCATATCAAAACAATAGAGACGTTGGAGTTAAAACATACACTGTTTTTAAAATAGAAATTATTTGTTGAATAAACATAGCATGTTTGCCTTATCACTAGCCTTGTGCACATTCTAAGATATAGAAACCTATTTATGAGGAGCGAGATACATTACAAATCTGAAACGGGCATTGAGGTTAGCTTTATGGTGGAACCATCTGAATTCATCGTACACTGATGTCACTGACTGTTCGAGAGAGCAGTCGCAATTTTCTGTCCCGCGTCACTCAGCTGTTTTTCTTGTTTTTTCTCGGGTCCAGAGCATTGCTGGCGTCAACCTGTGACTGCCGCTTCTGTCCGTATCTCTATTTACCCGTTTAAACTGTATCCCAGCCCTGTTACCCGTTTCCCCCACGTCCATTCCGTGTACTTTATTTGTTATTTTGTTTTCTACCGTTGACGCTGCTTGTCTCTCCCGTCCTCTCCTGCGCCCGTTTACTCTCTACAAACATTTCACGTCCTCACTTTCCCCTCTGCTCTCTGGACCTGCCGACTGTACTCCCACCGTTCCCACCATCACTGGATCTCAAACTGGACTACAAACCTCGCCACTGGAAAACAAACTCCCGGATCTACACATTTTTCTCCCCGACAATACCTTACCTGTCCTCCGGACCGGTCCTGTGTGTGTCCCTCCATCTGCTCCTGGCTGTCTGTTGTCGGCTAAACCAGCCACCCGCTGCTGGCACTGCCTGCCTGGCCATGCTATCCTACTACTCCCTTCCCGCGAGGGCGACACCACTCCCTCGCGCTGGTTTGCGGGTTCCCATCTCCTCGGGTGAGTGTCGGCGATACTACACTACTGCCCTCACTCTCCTCTCGGTCTTGGCTGCTGGTATGGCGCGGTCAGGTCGGCCCGCTACGCGGGCTTGGTCTGGAGCCGGCTATTACACGCTGCTCCAAACAACAACACTCTCTCTCCCAGTATCCAGCTGCAACTCTGGAGTGCTCCCATTGTCCAGCTGCAGCCCCGGAGTGATCCGCTCAACATTCTACTCCAACTCTCCGCCCTCCAGCTACTACCAACTTTTAACCCACTCCTGCTCCTATTCTACACCCAACTCGGACTCCTGCTTCTCCTACCGTTTTCCCCTTGGATTCTCACTCCCCCCCCCCCTCCCCCCATTTTTCACTGCCCCCCCCACCCCCCTGCCGCCTCTCATATACTCCTGCTGATCTTCACTCGCTCAACAACAACTACCGCCTCCCCGCTGCCACTGCCACTGCTGCCAGAAACGCTGGCATTCACTGTCGCCGTCGCAACATCCACAGAGGCCCCCGCCTAAATCGAAACCGGACTCTCCACCTCCCTGACGGCTCATACATCCCCTCTTCCTGGACTACCTCTCGCCCCCCTGCCACCCCCACCCGCCGCACCGCTAACCTCGATAACCTTCGCTCCTTCCTCCCTGCTCCCCCATCCATCTCCCTTGCTCTCCTCAACACCCGTTCTCTCTAACAAATCACCTCTCATCTATGAACTACTACTGGACAACAACCTTGACCTACTCCTCCTCACTGAAACCTGGCAACAGCCCTCGGACTTCTACTCCCTCAACCAAGCTACCCCCCCAAATTACAGCTTCATCGCCAAGCCCCGCCTCTCTGGCCGAGGGGGGGGTCTTGCCGTTTTCCACAAACTCTCCCTATCCATCACTGAACTGCACCTAAACCTCCCTCCCATGCTATCCTTTGAATGCCTTGCCCTCTCCCTCCCCAACTCTATCACTGCACTACTCCTCTACCGCCCTCCAAAGCCTCATCCCTCTTTTCTAACTGAACTTTCTGTTCTCCTGACCATAGCCTCCACTCTCTCCACCCGCCTCCTACTTACCGGTGACCTCAACATCCATGTTGACTAACCAAACTCAAACCTCACTCCTGACTTCCTCTCCCTCCTTGACTGTTTTAGCCTCACCCAGCACATCAACTTCCCCACCCACAACAAAGGCCACACACTTGACCTTGTTTGCTCTGCCTCCCTACCCATATCCAATCCTCACCCCATCCCATTCCCACTCTCTGACCACTACTGCATGCACCACTACCTCTCCACCCTCTCCTCTTCATTTAGGCCGATGCCGTTCCAGATAGCATCCAGCCGTGCCACGCCCCTGGTGATCTCAGTCAGAATGGAGTTGGCCACGGTCGCACTGGATGGACAGGACCACAAATCGAAACTAAAATAATAATAATAATATATATATTTTTGGATCTCGTCCCTCTGCTGGGCGATCGTGTCCCTCTGCTGGTCCTCCATGGTGTGGATCTCATCCCTCTGCTGGGCGATCGTGTCCCTCTCCTGGTCCTCCATGGTGTGGATCTCGTCCCTCTGCTGGGCGATCGTGTCCCTCTGCTGGTCCTCCATGGTGTGGATCTCGTCCCTCTGCTGGGCGATCGTGTCCCTCTCCTGGTCCTCCATGGTGTGGATCTCGTCCCTCTGCTGGGCGATCGTGTCCCTCTGCTGTTCCGCCATGGTTTGGATCTCGTCCCTCTGCTGGGCGATCGTGTGCCTCTGCTGGTCCTCCATGGTGTGGATCTCGTCCCTCTGCTGGGCGATCGTGTCCCTCTGCTGGTCCTCCATGGTGTGGATCTCGTCCCTCTGCTGGGCGATCGTGTCCCTCTGCTGGTCCTCCATGGTGTGGATCTCGTCCCTCTGCTGGGCGACCATGTCCCTCTGCTGGTCCTCCATGGTGTGGATCTCGTCCCTCTGCTGGGCGATCGTGTCCCTCTGCTGGTCCTCCATGGTGTGGATCTCGTCCCTCTGCTGGGCGATCGTGTCCCTCTGCTGGTCCTCCATGGTGTGGATCTCGTCCCTCTGCTGGGCGGTCGTGTCCCTCTGCTGGGCGACCGTGTCCCTCTGCTGGTCCTCCATGGTGTGGATCTCGTCCCTCTGCTGGGCGATCGTGTCCCTCTGCTGGGCGACCGTGTCCCTCTGCTGGTCCTCCATGGTGTGGATCTCGTCCCTCTGCTGGGCGATCGTGTCCCTCTGCTGGTCCTCCATGGTGTGGATCTCGTCCCTCTGCTGGGCGACCGTGTCCCTCTGCTGGTCCTCCATGGTGTGGATCTCGTCCCTCTGCTGGGCGATCGTGTCACTCTGCTGGTCCTCCATGGTGTGGATCTCGTCCCTCTGCTGGTCCTCATGTCCTCCATGGACCAGACCACCGCCTTCCTGACGGCGTCGTCGTCATGCTTTCGAAACCAATATGTTTCCTAGGATGTTCGTAAACTCTGATTTGCGGATTTCAACAAGTTAAATGTAAGAATTGTAATACCTTTTTAATACCACAGAGTCAAATGTAATACAACCATACTAATCCCTTTAAAGGCCTTAAATTGAGAATTATAAATGCAATACTTTAATACACCGCAGACAGCCAGACAACCCTGCAACACAATGCATCCTATATGTTGTGCTGTAAGCAAGTCATCGGCTCAATTTGAATAGGAGCAGCAGTTTATAAATATGTTTCAGCACAGAAATTCATGTGAACACAGGGAAAACATGAATAGTCACATGGAATAGGACAGATAAGGACAAGTATGTACCTTGACCTGGTGGAGATCTGTCTCCATGAATGAATGAATGAATGAATGAATGAATGAATGAGCTCTGTCTCCATTAGGGTCAGATGGTCCCTCAGCTCGTCCCTTGTCACCTGCTCCTCCCTGGCGTTGCCTCGCTGAAGCTCCTCCCTATTAAGTAATCGATTATTCACACCCATCCCTAATATATTTACTAGTTACGCTGTTGGTCAGTATGACTTACTACCATAGTGTCTTTATTTATACATATTAATACTACAACTCTGTAAATACATCAGATTAGCACCAATTTATATATTTTATACTCTGTTTAATCACCTGTACATTCTATATTACTATTGCACGTTACGTTTGCACTCTGGTTGGATGCCAAACTTTTTTGTTGTTCTGCTGTATAATGATTATACATTTGAATCTAATGTGAAAATAAACTACAAAATGCAGATGTTTACCCAAGTTGGGTCTGGAGTAGTTGAACATGTAGCTCCGTTTACCCAAGTTGGGTCTGGAGTTGTTTAAGATCTAGCTCCGTGAAAGGGTTGAGATGGCGATGACAAATGTAAATAAATGGTTTAAGGAAAGACTAGACACTCGCATATATACTTTTGAAAAAAGGTCAGTTTAATTGATAAAATACATAAAACACAACAATCATATACATAAAGATTAAAACACAATTATATACAGGTTAAAAGGAAGGGGCAGAGCTCTGTGGGCGTGGCTGGTTCTGGAGATGAGGACATGTCCACGGAGGAGGGAGGACCGGGACACATGGAGAGCAGGGGTTTTGGGGTGGGACGTTCCTCTGTCTCCTTCAGCTGGGGTAGAGGGGCAAACACAAGTTCAGTCACTGCTGCTCCATATCCTGTCAGTGGTTTTCAAACGTGGGCACCCAGTAGGAGGCCACGAGGGTCCAACCATGAGGGCAAAAAGTTACATTTTCCATTTTCTTTGGTCAGTTAAAAACCGACCAAAGAGCTCAGGTGTGAAAGCACCCTCAAGCTCTTAAGGGACATGAATTATAAATGGCTTTTTCCAGTGTTTAGCATTGTTATATAGTAATAGGGGTTAGTATCAATGGGTCTGTGTCTCTAAATACCATATTGGCGGATTGCTCTCATTCAGTTGAGACAATTTCCTCCTCCAGTTAATTAGGTCATTCTGATTTGATCGCTCGGTGACGTAACTGGGAGATGGTGGAGCAGATTGTGATCCGATTGGCTCTGTGGTTGTAGCGCATAGTGAAACCCGACACTTCCTCAAACGGGAGAGGCAGAGTGAGCGAGAGAGGCTAACCCTAACCCACTTCGAAAGAGGGCCAAAGCATAACCACTTCGAAGCAGAGAATATATATATGTACAAGGCGGACATTTATATCCCTATTATACTCACTTTTCTCTGTATAGATGAAACAATACAGCACGCCGGGAGGACGCAAAGCGTCCGTTAAAAGTTCGTAGACGCCAATTGTGGGATATTTGTGGATATCCTGAAGAAGAAGGTTCTCAGTCAACCGAGGTTTGGATAATAACAAGGTTTATTAACCAAACAGATAGAAATGTACAAATAGTATTTAGAGAGAGAATGGCTGAGGCTCTCGCCCCAGGTGATCAGCTGAAATGACCCAGGTAGAGAGACCTGGATTGTTCTCGGGAGGAGCCTTATATACTTAAAAGGGGGGGGGGGATGTGGTCCCATTTGATAGGTCAAATGGGTGGGGGGGGACACAGGATTGGGGAGGGAGTGGACTGTCTTTACATGAGGGAGTTGGGGAATCATTATATTATTCCACAGTTACTCACTTTTCTCTTTATACAGACAGAGAGCCTTCAGTGGTCTTTTACAGCTGACTAGTGTAGTCGGTGTAGACTGTAGAGGGGGCCTCATGGGGCCGTCTTTCTGATCTTGCCAGGCATGTGTCCGCTCACACTCCCATGGACTCTCAATGCAGTGGCCTCCCTTTTCTTGGCAGTCTTCTTTCCCTTGAGCTCCTGGACGGTGTTGTGGTGGAGGCGGCGTGCCATCTCACTCGCGTGGCTCTCGTCGCTCAGCTGGGCGATCGTGTCCCTCTGCTGGTCCTCCATGGTGTGGATTGTGTCCCTCTGCTGGGCGATCGTGTCCCTCTGCTGGTCCTCCATGGTGTGGATCTCGTCCCTCTGCTGGGCGATCGTGTCCCTCTGCTGGTCCTCCATGGTGTGGATCTCGTCCCTCTGCTGGGCGATCGTGTCCCTCTGCTGGTCCTCCATGGTGTGGATCTCGTCCCTCTGCTGGGCGATCGTGTCCCTCTGCTGGTCCTCCATGGTGTGGATCTCGTCCCTCTGCTGGTCCTCATGTCCTCCATGGACCAGACCACCGCCTTCCTGACGTCGTCGTCATCATGCTTTCGAAACCAATATGTTTCCTAGGATGTTCGTAAACTCGGATTTGCGGATTTCAACAAGTTAAATGTAAGAATTGTAATACCTTTTTAATACCACAGAGTTAAATGTAATACCAATTTCACAACCATACTAAGTTGACGATCGACCCTGCTGCATGCGTCTGCTATGAAATTTGCACGAGGTCACCAACCATGATGTTAATGGGAACCATGGGAACTGGAACCATGCAGGGAACATTTTGGCGAACTGACAAAAAAACAGAAAATCCATCAAAATCAGTGTTGTTGCTAATCATACCCACCCCTTTTCACGTATAAATGATACGCACCACGTTGGTTTCCATTCCCAGTATACCCCCCTCCCGGCCGTAACGGATGCCCTTCATTGTTTAATGCTGAATATTTTACCTCCTGTTCCAGAGGAGATCTGGCTGTGCAGATATCCTGTCAAATGAAAATAACTAGATCTGGCTGTGCAGATATCCTGTCAAATGAAAATAAATAGATCTGCCTGTGCAGATATCCTGTCAAATGAAAATAACTAAAAAAGCATCACCTTGTTCTTGCTCACCTGAATGTGGTCCTGCAGGTCATGCAACCTCTCCACCCTCTCCTCTTCATTCAGGCCGATGCCGTCCCAGATAGCATCCAGCCGTGCCACGCCCCTGGTGATCTCCGTCAGCATCGAGTTGGCCACTTCGTCACTGGATGGACAGGACCACAAATCAAAACTAAAATAATAATAATAATATATATTTTTTTTAATCTTTGACCTCCTTTGCACCACCTGGTCATCTGGGGAATTTCACCTCTAGCGGCACAATACGAATGCCCCCGGCCGTCCCTCTTAATTAATCATGGCGCCAGTTCAGAGAAAAACCAACAAAATATAACCGGAGTCCTATTCCATTATTCCTAGCTGCAGTATTCAGGCGACCGGGCCTGCTTTGAACACTCTAGTTTTTTCAAAGTAAACGCTTGGGAACCCGCGGGCCCATCCACCAGCAGCAGCGGCAGCAGCGGCAGCAGCAGCTCTTGTGGCGGACCGCCAGCTCGATCCCCAAATCCAAATACAAGCTTTTTAACTGCAGCAACTTTAAGATACGCTATTGGAGCTGGAACCACAAACACCATATTTGATCCTGTCGTATATTCCTAAATGAATCTACTATTAATTACAGCACAATGAGGGTGCTAACTAGAGGAAGGGGAAGATCACAGTGTGATAGAAGCATGGTCCTCATCTGGACTCCCAAAAATAGCCAGTAGAGAATAAGTGTGTACAGCCAGACAACCAAAAGCTATGGTCCAATATTCATTTAATTGCAGCGTGGGCCGAGAGTGGAATAATGCATTAGTTACATACAGGAAACTTCAAGCATAATACATGATTGTACAAAAGGATTTGATGAGGTAAATCACAATAGCCCTTCCACGTTGGCTCTCTACATCATGTTATGTTAATGAACTGAGAATGTACTAAGCCATACACATGAGCACAACCTGGTCCTAAGGTAGGAATCTGTACATTTTACTCTAACCCAACAATAAGAGTCCATGATTCTACTCGCATGTATGACAGCACATTCTCTGGTGGATCGATGGAGGCGCAGCCGGACCCCCCTGGAGACGGGACGGTGGGCTGGCCTGCCAACTAACTGCACTCCTCCAATACTTATAGTTTATCTGACTTCCCTATTCTTAACCTAGTTCCACCAATCACAAGTATCTTAAAAACAGGCAGTCCTCTTTGGTGTCTTCTGGTCGTGTGGGTGGCCCCCTCCTTTTTGGACAGAGGGGGGGTTTGACTGTGGCCCCCTTTGAATGAATCAATCATTTTAACATTCCTTCTATATGGTTCTTCTTTGTAAGTTACTTTCTAATAGGTTACTATACTCTTGTTTTATTATTCCAACATTGTTTTCTTTCTAAACTAATATAATGCAATTATATTTCCTGTGACCTTGTCTTGATTAGGCATCTGTCCTTACAGCTATACTGAGTCACCGTTTTCTGTGGTGTGTGACTGAGTAAACAATGTCGTCATGAGAGAGGTGTTGCCTGGTGGTTTTCAACATCGATGAGGTCTGATGACTTCAGCCTTAATAGTGCTTGTGTTCATATAACATTAACCCAGTATAGTAATTGCTCCTTAGGTTAATACTATTCAATCCACAAGAGCCATCCCAAAACCCCATCTACCAAACTGACACTTTGTATTTCTGAATCTATTATTGTAAAGATTCAACCACATTGCTCTTGTCTCACAGAGGCATTTCCGCTTTTGGTCTCTCTTGCTGTGCTCAACTGTCACATGTCTTAGAAGGTGTTTGGTTTCTTGTGGGCCTGGAATGGCCCTCTCTCCAACTGTGTAAACAACCCTATCATTATAGAGGCTTGGCCTGCAGGTTTTCTCCGGAATGTGCTCTGAGAGTCTATGTAATGCCTAAATTACCATCACTACAGATATTTTCAGTTTTCAGGGTTAATCTAACATTTTGATTATGAAATCTCAGTCAAGGGTACCACAATCCATTTATTACCAAAAGATTTGCACTACCCCTCTACCTCATTTTGTACAGTGTTAATCTTGTGAACCTGCCTTGAGCTCCTGGACGGTGTTGTGGATCTCACATCTCACTGGAGTAACGCTCGTCGCTCTGCTGGGCGACCGTGTCCCTCTGCTGGTCATCCATGGTGTGGATCTCGTCGCTCAGCTGGGCGATCGTGTCCCTCTGCTGGTCCTCCATGGTGTGGATCTCGTCCCTCTGCTGGGCGATCGTGTCCCTCTGCTGGTCCTCCATGGTGTGGATCTCGTCCCTCTGCTGGGCGATCGTGTCCCTCTGCTGGTCCTCCATGGTGTGGATCTCGTCCCTCTGCTGGGCGATCGTGTCCCTCTGCTGGTCCTCCATGGTGTGGATCTTGTCACTCTGCTGGGCGATCGTGTCCCTCTGCTGGTCCTCCATGGTGTGGATCTCGTCCCTCTGCTGGGCGATCGTGTCCCTCTGCTGGTCCTCCATGGTGTGGATCTCGTCCCTCTGCTGGGCGATCGTGTCCCTCTGCTGGTCCTCCATGGTGTGCATCTCGTCCCTCTGCTGGGCGATCGTGTCCCTCTGCTGGTCCTCCATGGTGTGGATCTCGTCCCTCTGCTGGGCGATCGTGTCCCTCTGCTGGTCCTCCATGGTGTGGATCTCGTCCCTCTGCTGGGCGATCGTGTCCCTCTGCTGGTCCTCCATGGTGTGGACCTCGTCCCTCTGCTGGGCGATCGTGTCCCTCTGCTGGTCCTCCATGGTGTGGATCTCATCCCTCTGCTGGGCGATCGTGTCCTCCATGGACCAGACCACCGCCTTCCTGACGGCGTTGTCGTCATGCTTTCGAAACCAATGTTTCCTAGGATGTTCGTAAACTCTGATTTGCGGATTTCAACAAGTTAAATGCAAGAATTGTAATACCTTTTTAATACCACGGAGAGTTAAATGTAATACCAATTTCACAACCATACTAAGTTGACGATCGACCCTGCTGCATGCATCTGCTATGAAATTCGCACGAGGTCACCAACCATGATGTTAATGGGAACCATGGGAACTGGAACCATGTAGGGAACATTCTGGCGAACTGACATAAATGATACTCACCACGTCCGTTGCCTACCCCCTTCCTCTCTTTTTTCTTTGTCTTTGACAAAGAGGGGGTCACCTTGGTATCCGCGGGACCCCGGGGCAGGAGGTAGCAAATGGTACCTTGGACCACTATTGTTAATGGTGGGATGATCCGTGGCCGTGGGACCACTGGGAACGGGTTCATTTTGGCGAACTGACATTACAAAAAAAACAGAAAATCCATCAAAATCAGTGTTGTTGCTAATCATACATCCTCCGGGCAGACTGCGCGGACACCACCTGTTTACCTCTCAACGGTTTCACGCCCTCTTGAACTCTCTCTTCAAAGTTCTTTTCAACTTTCCCTTAAGGTACTTGTTGACTATCGGTCTCGTGCCGATATTTAGCCTTAGATGGAGTTTACCACCCACTTTGGGCTGCATTCACAAACATTTTGGCGACCCCCTTTCTCTACAGGAAAATAGCATCATTGTTATTACAATCTGATACAAATTTATGCCATACCAATATTCAAGTCTTTGGCCACAGGAGAACTGAGTTAAAGAATTTACTGTGTTTAAATCCAAAGTTACACTTCCAATAAGTTTGGATTAAAACCTGGGGACATAACTAATAAATTATGATTAGATTTGGACTAAATAAATAATCTTGTGTTAATCAACGAACCAAAACAAGGATAATTTAGGTATAAATTCACTTAGGAAAATATGGTAAAGAGGATAAAATGTATTTAGATAAACTGAGAACTATTTTCTAGGTTTTAAATTACCAAAATATAGGCAGAAATAGATTAAAGTATAAAATGAAGTAAACTTCCATTTGTCATCTCAAAATAAGACACCGTTCCCTTGAAATAGGAAACCCTTCCCTATTTGGTAATGTCCCAGACATTCGCGAGTTAAGCAGCCATGTTCTTCCGCGGTCAAACCGGAAGTCCTAAGATAAGAGTTAAGAGTATTAAGAGTTAAGAGTAATACAGTTACTACAGACATGAGCTTACCTCCAGAGCCTCAGATATGGTCAGAACATCATGTTTGTTTCCCATGTGAGTCTTTATTTCGGGAAATAAAGAATGATATGAACAGAATGAACGACAGGCTCGGTGAAACGGAGGGGAGAATCAGAGAAAATGAAAATGTGCTTGATGCGGCGACGGTTTTAATCAAGAAACTGATACAGAGGCAGCTCGGAGCTCGCCGTTTCGCCCTTGCGGACGTGGACACCCAGGTGGTTCTCCATGTGTAGCCGGTACAACACTGTACCTGCCAAACACTTCGACCATGCCTTGAGTGGGAGTCGAACCCCGGGCGTTTGCACTGCGGGCGACATCACAAACCGCTGCGCTAGGAAGGAATTCCCCTCTAACTAACCATGTCCATCCTGTCTCTGAGGATCAGGGGAGTGAGTTTTACTTCTATGTACCGCTACCGAGCCAGCCACGTCTCTGGTCACACTATCGAAGGTACTACTGGCTACTAAAGTAGAGACTTCTCAGTCTTGGTCAGTTTCAGGGTCTTGTTGTCAGGCAGCTGGATGTGGTCCATCTGAGCCCCGGCCGTTGGGGGGCGCACTCGAACCATCCTCCCCCCCTCGAACTCCACGCCGTGCTCCCAGGGCACGTTCTCGAGGTGGGTGGTCATCTTCTTGCCGTAGCAGGCCTTCAGGTTACACATCTTCTTCCTGCCAGAAGCGGTCAGGTCGACCAGCCTCTCCAGGCACTTTAAATTTGGTAGAGTCCATTTCAGAGGTCGTTTTTAAAACCCCATCCTCCTCCTTAGATGGAGTTTACCACCCACTTTGGGCTGCATACACAAACTGCAATAAATGATACGCACCACGTTGGTTTCCTATCCCCTTCCTTTGTTTTTTCTTGGTCTTTGACCATCTTGGGGTCACCTGGGTATCTGGGGGACCCTGGGGCAGGAGGGACCAAAGGGTACCTTGGTACCAATACGTTAATGGGACCGTGGGGATCCATGGGAGGTAAGCCTTCCTTGGACCATGATGATAATGGGAACCGGAACCATGCAGGGAACATTTTGGCCTACCCCCTTTCTCTCTTTTTTTCTGTTATCGTTTGGATAATCCTAAACTAGCAAACGTTTCACTTCCAACAGGTGTACTATCCATGCTCCATCGCTCCCTGCAACTATACACACCTCCCAGGATTTCAGAGAGTTTTCCGTTTCACACAAACTGGTACTTGGTGGTAACCAAATAAAAAAATTATTAACAATGGACCACCCTCAAAAACCACTTAAGTTACGTTGAAACTGAGCCTATTAAGTAATCGATTATTCACACCCATCCCTAATATATTTACTAGTTACGCTGCTGGTCAGTATGACTTACTACCATAGTGTCTTTATTTATACATATTAATACTACAACTCTGTAAATACATCAGATTAGCACCAATTTATATATTTTATACTCAGTTTAATCACCTGTACATTCTATATTACTATTGCACTTTACGGTTACATTTGCACTCTGGTTGGATGCCAAACTTTTTTGTTCTGCTGTATAATGATAATACATTTGAATCTAATGTGAAAATAAACTACAAAATGCAGATGTTTACCCAAGTTGGGTCTGGAGTAGTTGAACATCTAATCTACAAAAAGGTCAAAAACGGTCGAGGGACGCATCGCAAGATTCAAACGATAGATCCGCTTCTACTCAACCTCATCTCGTAGGCGAAACTCTGCCTCCGCGTCCAAAATGTGCATCTCTGCGGCTCTCATGCTCTGCTGCAGTTAGCCGTGACTGTGATGCGTCTATACTTTCCGTAGCCGCATTTCTGCAGGACGCTCTCTGATTGGCCGACAGTCAGTTTCTACACTGGTTAGGCTTAGGGACTCTTTCGAAGTTGGTTAAGGTTAGCGTTTGTCTTGGAGCACGGCGATAGAACACCAGGTAGTTTGCAGGCTGTTCGACGCGGAAATGGGCAAAGACACAGCTCGTCACGCGATTGGGCAAACATGTCAGTGGCCAATCAGAGAGCGTCAGTCAGTGTCCCATCAGAGAGCGTCAGTCAGTGTCCCATCAGAGAGTGTCAGTCAGTGGCCCATCAGAGAGCGTCAGTCAGTGTCCCATCAGAGAGCGTCAGTCAGTGGCCCATCAGAGAGCGTCAGTCAGTGTCCCATCAGAGAGCGTCAGTCAGTGTCCCATCAGAGAGCGTCAGTCAGTGGCCCATCAGAGAGCGTCAGTCAGTGGCCCATCAGAGAGCGTCAGTCAGTGGCCCATCAGAGAGCGTCAGTCAGTGGCCCATCAGAGAGCGTCAGTCAGTGTCCCATCAGAGAGCGTCAGTCAGTGTCCCATCAGAGAGCGTCAGCCAGTGTCCCATCAGAGGGCGTCAGTCAGTGTCCCATCAGAGAGCGTCAGTCAGTGGCCCATCAGAGAGCGTCAGTCAGTGTCCCATCAGAGAGCGTCAGTCAGTGTCCCATCAGAGAGCGTCAGTCAGTGTCCCATCGGAGAGCATCAGTCAGTGTCCCATCGGAGAGCGTCAGTCAGTGGCCCATCAGAGAGCGTCAGTCAGTGGCCCATCAGAGAGCGTCAGTCAGTGGCCCATCAGAGAGCGTCAGTCAGTGGCCCATCAGAGAGCGTCAGTCAGTGGCCCATCAGAGAGCGTTGGACTTCTTATTTACCAGGAAAGATGCATGTCTCTCTGTAAGAAACAAAAGCATTGATTAGCGCATGCCAGGGTTCGAAATTAACGGGGGCTTGGGGCATAATGCCCTTGAAAATGGACAAAATGCCCTCAAATCAGTTAAGGGGGGCACAAAATGCCCCCGTCAGTTTACTAATTATATATATATATTTATCCGGTAATGGCGCGTCTGTGTATCGTACGGTTCAGATGACGCGCAAATAAAAAAAAATTCATTTGGCGGAGGTGAGCACTGGCTGCTGCTGCTGCTGCAGCAGCAGCAGCACTGCAGCTGAGCCAGGTGCTAGTCAGTTTGTGTACAAATGGCAAGCACAATCTAAATCAATCTTCATTACGACTTTAAAAACATAGCCATTAAAATTACATAGGCATACACACATCTTGCCATAGCGTTAGCAGTTTGTACAACACAACGCACGTTTTAACTATAGAATCAGCCCGCGAGGTAATACAGTCAACGAAATGTTACCGTAGCTACTAGCTAGCAGAGGAGGAAATGGGAGTCTGAGAGGCGGGGTGTTTAAAGACAATGATAGGTGTTTATTCAACATCCAAGAAGGCTAACATACAACTGTGTTTTACTAACTCCAACCGGGACTATTGCCGCTTTCCCACTGCATGCCATCACCTCCTAACGTTACCGGAGCTGATAATAACATTGCCTGAGCTGAAGGTGCGTGACACTCAAATGTCCGTGGGGACCCGGCGCCAACCCATAGATAGTTCCAACTCACCGAATTACGTAATCCACCACAGTTGCACTCAATATTTAAATAATGTTAGTCTAAATAAATGTAGACAGATACATAATAATTTCAAGCAGAACACAAATCTTTCCATTAAGAACTGACAATCAGGGAATTTAAACATGGTTGACATTGTTTTTTTGTGTTTATATTAAAGAAAGGAAAGTCTAGTGCTGGCTGAGCATATTGTTTGTTTGCACTAAGTTAATACTACAAATGTAGCCTATATTTTTCAGTCAGTTCGGTCTTTGTGTGCCAAACATTATTTAAGGCTGTAAACACTGTAACACTGTAAACTTTTTTATTTATTTTTTATAAATGAGAAGCATGTTTAGATTTGAGTGTTACATTTTTTTTTATAAAAATTTACGTATATCGAACCGAACTGAAAACCGTGACCCCAAAACCGTGATACGAACCGAACCGTCCATTTTGTGAACCGTCCCACCCCTACCGTTTATCATAAAAATTCAGTGCCCCCGAAATACAAAAAAGCCCCCGAAAATCAATTAAGGGGGGCAAAAAAAGCCCTTGAAAAAAAAAAATGTTAATTTCTAACCCTGGCGCATGCGTTAGACTCCTTGGTCCGTGTTTCAAGACGGGTCAGGTGGCTAGCCGACATAGCAGCAGACCCCTGACGCCATGTTACGAGAGCCGATCCCCGCCCGCATTCAGGTCGACGAGCATCTCCAGCCGCCCCCCAGTTATGATGTTTATTCTTGAATACGTTTGAAAAAAAAATAAAAAATTATTATGTCAGACAGTCTGCAAAGCTTGATTTATGACGTGATGTCATTTGTGGTCCGGTCCCGGACGCGTCTATGCTTTTACCAAACTGTTCGTGTTTCCGCGTTCCCGTTTTTTGCGCTCTGATTGGCCGCTTCACTCTACTTCCCAGTAACAGCGTGCAGACTGACCCTCTCTGCACAACACCTGAGGATAGTCAGTGAATCTCTCAGGATGGCGTGGAGCTTCAGGTGGCTGATCGTGTCCGTCTTGCGGGGCGATGGTGACAGAGCAGACCACACAGCGGTAGTGGGCCACGTGTCGGCCCGACGCCTGGTCTCCACTGAGGCTGGGCTTCAGGAGTCTGCAAGGCAGGTGAGGACGGATGCACATCCTCTGACCCTCAAACTCCACGTAGACCTTCCAGTGGACGTTCTGCAGGTGGCGTCTCAGCTTCTTGTAGCAGGCCTTTAACTTTGGACAGAGAGGACACGTCTTCTTCCTGCCAGCTGTCGGAGGGAGACGCACACACATACCCTGGAACTCCACGGAGTGGTTCCAGTGGACACTCTCCAGGTGGGTGCTCAGAGAGTGTCAGTCAGTGGCCAATCAGAGAGCGTCCTGCAGAAATGCGGCTACGGAAAGTATAGACGTGACTGTGATGCACGCCAACAAGGTTTGGCTGAGTGAATCCACAGTCCCTTGCTCCTCAATAGGAAACCACCCTAGATTTACTCTGAATAACTGGTCCGACGCGAAACGTTCGTTATACAAGTATCGCAGAGAAATTTCAAATGTACTCACAGTTGCATGAGGGTCTTGGACAGAGAACCGCAATGGTTTCAAAGCTCGGCGTTGCTAATAAACATTTAAAATAATTTTTATAAACGGATTAAAAGTATAATGAAGCTACTGTATATGGAGAAACTGTTTAGATCACTAGCATGGCTAACGAATGCAAACATGTTGTAGTCTGCCCCCCTGTTTCCTTTTGTTTACCTCCTTGACGCACGCACTGACGTGGACGAGAAACCCGTCTATAGGTTCATTGTTCTATATCTATGCGTCACACACACACATACCCTCAAACTCCACGCAGACCTTCCAGTGGAGGCTCTGCAGGGGGCGTCTCAGCTCGTGGCTGTAGCAGCTTTAAACTTCTCCTCGGGACACAGAGGACAAGACTTCCTGCCAGCTGTCAGAGGGAGACGCACACACACACACTTGTGGTGTTATACTTGTGAGGACATTCTCTTGATAATATTTACTATAAAGACTAACTTCACCATCACATGCCTAACCTTAACCTAATTATAACCAAAACAAAATGATAAGTTTGTTTAAAAAAAAGAAAATGGTCCTCCCAAATGTATGATTATATATTTGTGGGGACATTAGGACTCGACAGAGTATACACTAGATAGAACTCAAACCCACATGCATACAGAGGCAGTGTAGTAAATTCCTACAGAATCCTACAATAATCTAAGGTTATTGTAGTACAGTACAATGAGATTGCTTATCTAGAAGGAGGAGAAAGGGATCATATGATAGAATTGTTGGTCTCTTCATCTGACTTAAAGCAGATAAAGAAATAAACGTGTAGCCAGACAAAACCATGAACTATAGTTCAACTCGGCATTTATTTGAGCCAGAGGCCAAGGTGAATAAGAAGTTTGCCTTTTGCATACAAAAGATTATCAGAAAACATCAACATGGCTGCCTGTGTACAGAAATCACAATAAGGTTTGCATTCTCAAACCCCAATATGTACAGAAACAGTCACTTGGTTAACATAATTTGAACATAGAGAATTTACTGTACACATTATACATGAGTAAATCTGGTTTACAGATCAGGGATCTGTACATTACTCTAATCTATAAACAACCATTGGTGTTTCCCATGATTTACTCACGTAAAATGCAATCAGCTCACAGTAGTCTCTGGGTGGGGCGCGGGGAGCACGCAGATCGGGGTTGGGATCTGGGCTCCAGAATCACACTTTGTCGCCCCTTATATCTTATAATTTCTAGCCAATAATAGCACATTTTACTAATATACTCCTCCAATCCGGCTGGTTCTTCTGGAAGGGCGGTCCGCCCTTCCCCCTGGTTTCCTCTGGGGGGGGGGGCTGGTTGCCCCCCCCTCCTCGATTTCCTGTGTGGGTCTTGTCCCACGGGTGGGGGCTGGTGTGATGTCATCTGGTGGGGTGGTGTGAATAGCCCCCTCCTTTGGGCCATAGTTTGGGAACAGAAGGGCCTACCTATTACATACAGTACTAACCAGAATTCTATAACAAGAGTGTAATCACCCTTCAAACTTTTTACCAACTGTATTTCCTGTATATATGAATTTACCCATTTCTAATATTATGGTTTACTCTTTTGATAATAAACAGTTGATTAATAGATAAACAAGTCTAAACTGGTCTGCCCTGTGGGCAGCCCAGCTGTCTTTGATCAGCATTTACATACAGTCAGTTTGAAAAGGTGTAGTGGGGGGGTTGAAAATGGCTCTCTGTTGTTATCTGCTGCAGCTGTCTCCACTGGCAGTTGAGCCTGATTTAGCCACTGAGTCTCTCTCTGCTATAGAAAGATACATCTGGCTTTTGATGTGGTCTTCTAATTTATTCACACATATTAATTATGAAATTCAACGTCAATACTACCACATTCCCCACTTTGACGATTCTTATTGTCACATACGATATATTGACTTGATTTTCTATACATACTAACCATACATTTTAATAATAAAAATCATGTTTTCAAAATTAAAAACCATTTTTTTTCCAATTTCTCCATTTTTTTCTTTTTCCATTTTTCTTTGGTACATATCATCAATTAGCTTTTGCTCCTCAAGGCTCATAGCCAAAGGCCTACTTTTTAAACAACAACTTTTGGGCTTGTTGAAAACAATAAAACAATTTAATCTAATCATTATACCTTTAAATAAAACACAATTTTTAAAAACCCATTTTTCTTAAGTTACAGCACTTTTGATTCCACATTCTTTCATAAGATCTAGGGAAGACACAAAAATTAGTATTCATTTTTACATACATTTTGCTTCTTTCTCCTGTTAATTCCTTTTCTAAGACAGCACAATCACATTTGCATAATCCATCAGTTGGTCTTCTCACCTATCCACCCCCCTTTATGAACATATCATGGACATAATACCTACCACCTCGTCGCCGCATCAGTCGGGCAGGGAAGGCGGAGCATCACTCAAGGGACTTTTTTTTCACCACCTCACTTTGGCCATAATCTACGCCTAATATTCTACCTATGTGAATGTGTTTAGTACCCCTGCGTTGTGTCATAACCTATATCAGTTGCTACCGTTCAGTTACCTCCCGTTCAACATACCAATCAAACACCACATCCCACAGAGGCCCTCGCTCATCTTTCTTGCACAGTCTCTGACCGTTTTTGCCACCCCCTTCACCCCGTTTGTAGGCCTGTGATCTCGTCACATTCTGACCCCTGACTGTATGTCCTTGGATCTACAGACGACTCTGCCAGTCTGGCGGTTTTTCCCAAACCTTTGGCCGCTGCTCTCGGGGCTATGTTGAAGGAGGGGCCAGCATCCACAAGCGACCTCTTTCCACAATCCAACAATCTCCCACAGGAAATGACTGAACGGGTTCACACCATTGTGTCGTAATCTAATGAAATGTATTCCTACACATCCTCCATGATTCCTCTACCTGTGATGGTCCGTCTTCCCCCCTCCACTGAAATCTGCGAGGGAATACACAAAACAAATTTCTTTTCACATAACATGTCAAATATTTTCAAGAGAAACCAAATGGTAATCATATGCAAACGTGATGGGGCCACTTAGCTTTCGTTGACACTCTGTTGACGTTCTGACGCCACTTCCTTCAGCCTCCAGCTCTCTCCACTCACCCAGACCATAACAGATGAGAAATAAGAAACAAAAGGCAAATAATCAAAAAAAACATCCCAACAGACCTCACATGTGAAATTAAATTACCATCCATACCCAAAACCATAAAATCAACAAGCTCCAAACTTAGACCACCTCAATGGATATTTAGAAAGAAAAGAAAAGAAATTTAAAAACCTTTTACACCACTGTTCCATTCACACATGTCGGGCCACACACTCAAAAATTAAAATAAACATATGTACTGAGTGACCACCCATTCTAAAAGAAACAATACCAAATGAAAGCAATAAAATAAAACTCCTATACCTAAGTGAATCAAATCACTCTAATTCGTATTGCTCTGCAAATTACTATGTGTATCTTTAATTCTAACCTGTCCTCCTACGTGTAAAAATATATCACTCGCTCACACCACAGTTTCAATCACCCACTGAAATTAACACATCCTGACACGCACTCACACGCCACTCAATTCATTCACAGATCCAAGCCTTCTCACATTTATCAGTTACCCATTCAAAGACACAGCCATTCCGCTTTGACCCACACATGCATACCACCTGGCACACAAACATCCACCGTTCACACTGATCATTTGAACCTAAACAAATACTTCCAAACTCTCTCTCATACAACTCGTTAATCAACCACAGACCGACAATGGTTTAGTTTGTTCCTCCCTCTTCTGCTCTCTCATCAGGCTACACTCATTATCAGGCTAATACCATCTCTTCTTAACCTCTGCACTCAAAGGGTCTAGCAGAACCCCTTTTTCAACCTGAAGTCACCCCAGCCTGCTAGAACCGTGATAACTCCAGGTTATTCATCCAATCAAATAGTCCGCCCCAATCAAATGTAAATAACCTCATCTGATTTGGCTCCTATTCAACCTCTCCTACCCTCTCTTCTTAAAGTAGCCGCTTCCTGTCTCAACATCACCCCTGTTGTAAAAATAACTGTCATCTCACTTATACAACTGTCTTCTGCAATCTTCACCTCTGACCTCTACTTCCCTGCACCTAACTGATTAGCTCCACTCCGTCTTCCTGTCGTATAACCGCCCCTGTAACAGCTGTAACAAATGTTCTGTCCTATCTTCACCCCTGTGACCTCTCTCCTGTTGCGTCTAATCTTACCAGGCCTGCTCCGTCATCCTGTCATAAAAAACAACAGTCATTGTAACAGCTGTACATCTCGACCCCCCTCGGGCCTTGTGACCTGCCTCAAAAGGATTCCTACCCCCCCTGGGCAATATAATCTTCTCCACTTTTGTCCCTTTTGCCACTGGCACCTGGTGCAAGCTCCTCACACGCCCCTTGTCTATATGCAGGCCCCCTGCGGCCCTGTTGGCCCCCGGGCCTACAAAGCCCCATTATTTCCTGTAATCAACAAAGGGTTAATCATTGCACACAAATCATCTATAATAATTTCAAATGAATAAACCACACATTCCTACTGCCTCCAGGGGAGGCTAAATCCCTTCCCCCCAGAGGTTAGGTAGCACATATTTGCAATTTCACCTAGTATTATCTCAACTACTGTAAACACAATCATATCATTAAAGTTACTAGTCCCCCGCCACTAAGTTATCCTATTGTGACCCCCGGACTCGCAATCAATAACCCTATGTAATTCTAAATGGTCTTAAAGCTATAATAATTTACCGTATTTCAACATAGCAATGCATTCTATACAAGTATCTTAATTCAAGCTACATAAAACACAACATCATTATTCCAAGCTTACAATTGTACACGTTACACAAATTTAAAAAACTGGAAATCTCCATTCAGACTCACATTATTATACATGTAAGCATGTTTCATTTCAGCATAACATTATAGTGGTTAGTCCTAAATATGCACCAAGCCTCAATTGTTGTAAACAGGTTTAGGAATGTTCCTATATACAAACGTGACAAATGATTCTACTGTATCTTACTTTTGTATGTATTTAGCTGTACTATTTTTAATCAATCAACTACTCCTCCCCCCTTGGATAAAAATATTCCTGTGTCAAATGTGCGTATGTAAACCAACCACTAACAATGTTACATTTCTTAGCCCGTGCACTTTTGCTCCTGGATGGTGTTGTGGAGGAGGCGGAGCTCCATCTCATTGGTGTGGAGCTCGTCACTCAGCTGGGCCTCCATGTCCCTCAGCTGGGCCCCCTCGTCACTCAGCTGGGCCCCCTCGTCACTCAGCTGGGCCTCCATGTCCCTCAGCTGGGCCCCCTCGTCACTCAGCTGGGCCCCCTCGTCACTCAGCTGGGCCCCCTCGTCACTCAGCTGGGCCCCCTCGTCCCTTAGCTGGGCCCCCTCGTCACTCAGCTGGGCCCCCTCGTCACTCAGCTGGGCCCCCTCGTCCCTTAGCTGGGCCCCCTCGTCACTCAGCTGGGCCCCCTCGTCCCTTAGCTGGGCCTCCATGTCCGTCAGCTGGGCCATCCTGTCCCTGCTCTGGGCCCCCTGGTCCCTCAGCTGGGCGAGCCTGTCCCACTCCCTCTGCTGGGCCGCCTCGTCATCCATCACTTAGATGTTGGTAAGACGCTGGCTCTCCCAGTCCCACCTGTTCTGCAGTAAGAATAAAATAAATGTTATGGTATCCCATCCCATTCCCACTTCACCTATAGTCAGGAGAGAACTCTACACTGCAAAATGGTCAAATTTGAAATAAAAACTAGTTAAAAGCAAATATGCTTGAAACAAGTAAAATAATCTGTCAATGCAGTTAGCAAATCAAACCGCCAATGCACTAATAAAACTGCTTTCTCACACAGACAACAAGCCTCCACCAACAAATTATAATCTCACATAAGTCCGAGACCTGTGTCCACATAATAACAGTGTACCAAAGATTTACCCCATACAAACATCTTAAAATAATCAAATCACATTTGTACACTCACAACACGCACCTAAGCAATCCTATCAACCACCACTCACTAGAAAGCACATTATTTATCAGTTAAGTTCCCACCATGCTAAGTCTCATAACTGTAAACAGAATATTCTGGGAACGCCTAGCCCTGTATACAGGTGACATGTGATTATAATGTAGATGTATTAATCAAAATATGACGCAAGCGATATGCCTACCCCCTTGGACAAGACTCCCCCTGTGTAACATATTTATTGCCCATTTATTACAAGTACAATGTGTGTCTGGTATATGAATTCCAGTGTAAGTTAAGGGCATGTATTTTAAATCATCTAATCCTATTTTAACCGCCTGTCTCATCACATGCTACACCTACACAATTTGCAGTAATACCACCAAACCCACTCCCAGAACATTGTTTACAACCCACAGAATGCACAATATACAAACACAACCATTTTACAAAATGCAGAATATTCTCTTACCCGTTATTCCTGTCCCCTGAGCGAATTACCACGAATGCATTGATCCACGTTGTACCACGCATGCGCAGTAGCCAACGGCGCACACCGGACGATGTATTTACGGCAAAGCACAATTAATATCATAAACGCCTCGTTCCAACACAACACACTGCCACGACATCCACCGCGTTCTCTAACTCTTCCCAAACATCATTCTCAAAACTCGAAACGTAACATATGTCGCTCGCCAACTCCACAAAACAACCGCACGCAAGCTAACTAGCCTAGCCAGCCCCAGCGCGAGGTTCCATGCGTCCCCGGAAGCCCCAAGTTATGCCACATTCGAGATCCGTACATTCATATACTCCGCTCAGTACCAATCCAACCATAAACAATTCACACATGCTTAAAATAACAAACTACTTTAAAAGAAAATAATCTCTAAAACATCCCCACCTTCCAACGCCGCACACACAGTCCAACACGAATCATCTCTCCTACCCTTCTCTCCGCCTGGCTCCGTAGTACCGTGAACGTTACACACTCTCCATTCAACACCATGACGTCATCAAGCAGCGACTTCTTAATATCGTACACAATCGTTACTGCATCAATAATAACCCTCAAACCGGGCACAATCTCCCCAACCTATGCCTCGATACGCTTCATAACAATAATCCCCGCCACAGCGTTTAATCAATTCTCTCATAACGCCGTCGTAACGTCCCTAGTTTCACCGCAGACTTTTCCACCGAGCTAAGCTAGCTAGCCCCAATCACCAATATGACTCGCCCCAGACCCATGTTCGTTGGTCATTAAAATATCATAACAATACAACAATAAGCTCTTATGTTTCGTCAATCATTCCTAACCATAGCCATTGTTCACACATTCAATCATTAGCTTTGTAATCGAATTCCCACTAAGTACTTAATCATTATCACAGCGCACGCAATCAATTAACACGCCGGTTATGCTCAAGATTAAAAAGGACCTCCAGATCCGTTCGATATTATGCCCTAAAGTCGAACATACATCTTCATTCAATTCGGCCGATAGTTTCCCGCAGACACATGCCCCGACTACCATGCTCAGCCAGCAAACCATTCTATTGAAGCCTCTTGAGCACGCCAGCCCCGTTTATATTAATTATTACGTGATAATCCTGTAATCTCACAACGTTCCCCGATTTATGCAGGTCCTAAATCATCTATACCAAACCGATTTACATGTTCTAAATAGCGACAGAGCCCATCTATACACGGCTCTCTCCCCATTCAGGACAAGCAAAATTACCAATTATCATAGCGCCCCTTTTCCTGAGAATATATTCTAGGGATCTTATATTGCTCAGGACGCGCTCCTGTCGCACGCCAACCAGATTACCGCGCTCTTGATCAATAAAGCCTTTCATCTGTTGCCATCCGACGCTTTGACCACCCCATAATCAGATATTTTGTGCCACCCATACGTCTTCATATTACATGAGGCCTCCTCTTTACTTCACATATTTCTACATGAGGCAATATCTTAGCAACCCCCCCCGTATAGTTCATAAAGTATATTCCATACGAGACTCAACCCCCGTGGCCCGCATAGGCCGGGAACGGCCTCCTGTGTCTGAACAAACACACAAACATAAAAAGCCCACGTTTGCATGTCCACTGCACAACAAGCGCGATCCCTATACCTCCGGACATCCTAACCTAAGTTACCGCTCCCCCATCCCTGTATGCAAAAGGCCATATTCACCGTGGGTCCCAACTAGTGGCGTACACAACCAGCCTTCATCCTGTCCCCCTGTCCTCCATTCCAGACAACAAGCCCCTGTCTGCAACTTCAAACGCAGCAACCCCCAGCTCTTTTCCCTGCATGTCCCCAACACACAGCAAGGTCCAGAGACCTCACCGCACCTCTTCAGGGGGGGGGGGGGCACAACAGGGTGGGTAAGAACGGCACCATTTCTGTAGTAAATTCCTACAGAATCCTACAATAATCTAAGGTTATTGTAGTACAGTACAATGAGATTGCTTATCTGGAAGGAGGAGAAAGGGATCATATGATAGAATTGTTGGTCTCTTCATCTGACTTAAAGCAGATAAAGAAATAAACGTGTAGCCAGACAAAACCATGAACTATAGTTCAACTCAGCATTTATTTGAGCCAGAGGCCAAGGTGAATAAGAAGTTTGCCTTTTGCATACAAAAGATTATCAGAAAACATCAACATGGCTGCCTGTGTACAGAAATCACTAAGGTCAAACCCCAATATGTACAGAAACAGTCACTTGGTTAACATAATTTGAACATGGAGAATTTACTGTACACATTATACATGAGTAAATCTGGTTTACAGATCAGGGATCTGTACATTACTCGAATCTATAAACAACCATTGGTGTTTCCCATGATTTACTCACGTAAAATGCAATCAGCTCACAGTAGTCTCTGGGTGGGGCGCGGGGAGCACGCAGATCGGGGTTGGGATCTGGGCTCCAGAATCACACTTTGTCGCCCCTTATATCTTATAATTTCTAGCCAATAATAGCACATTTTACTAATATGGTCCTCCAATCCGGCTGGTTCTTCTGGAAGGGCGGTCCGCCCTTCCCCCTGGTTTCCTCTGGGGGGGGCTGGTTGCCCCCCCCTCCTCGATTTCCTGTGTGGGTCTTGTCCCACGGGTGGGGGCTGGTGTGATGTCATCTGGTGGGGTGGTGTGAATAGCCCCCTCCTTTGGGCCATAGTTTGGGAACAGAAGGGCCTACCTATTACCATACAGTACTAACCAGAATTCTATAACAAAGAGTGTAATCACCCTTCAAACTTTTTACCAACTGTATTTCCTGTATATATGAATTTACCCATTTCTAATATTATGGTTTACTCTTTTGATAATAAACAGTTGATTAATAGATAAACAAGTCTAAACTGGTCTGCCCTGTGGGCAGCCCAGCTGTCTTTGATCAGCATTTACATACAGTCAGTTTGAAAAGGTGTAGTGGGGGGGTTGAAAATGGCTCTCTGTTGTTATCTGCTGCAGCTGTCTCCACTGGCAGTTGAGCCTGATTTAGCCACTGAGTCTCTCTCTGCTATAGAAAGATACATCTGGCTTTTGATGTGGTCTTCTAATTTATTCACACATATTAATTATGAAATTCAACGTCAATACTACCACAGCAGCGTTAAGAAACATGATTAGTTCGTAATTAGTTACCATTAGTGCCGTAAGATATTCAAATGTTGTATTTGTTTGTAATAATGGTCGACTTACCACCATTCAGGTCGACTAGCATCTCCAGGCACTCCAATTCTGTATTAATGGAAATGTGTCTCTCTGTAAGAAACGAAAGCATTAATTATTGATTATTAATTTCATCGATTTGAAAAATTCCAACGCTGATTGAAAGCTCTGGATGTCCTCTTCTCAAAATGACTCAAAATGACTACATTCACCGACGGCCGGTAATTCAAAATGGCAGATTTCCGCGATGACAACAACAAATTGGTTTCTCTGGTCTGCATCCCCTTAACAATTGTGTGTATTGAGCTGTACTGTATTGTGCCCATTCTGCAATATGTTAGTTTTCAATCACATCACACAACAGTCTAATCATTAGACTATTGTGTGATGTCATTATTCAGTCTCAGCACCACCACCTAAACCCCAGGACTTGTTATTCCATCCAAAGCCTGACGACTCAGCAGCAGCTCTTCTGATGTCTTTGTAACAGACTGCTATCTGAACCCAGTAGCCGCTCCACTCTACTTCCCAGTAACAGCGTGCAGACTGACCCTCTCTGCACAACACCTGAGGATAGTCAGTGAATCTGTCAGGATGGCGTGGAGATTCAGGTGGCTGATCGTGTCCGTCTTGCGGGGCGATGGTGACGGAGCAGACCACGCAGCGGTAGTGGGCCACGTGTCGGCCCGACGCCTGGTCTCCACTGAGGCTGGGCTTCAGGAGTCTGCAAGGCAGGTGAGGACAGATGCACATCCTCTGACCCTCAAACTCCACGTAGACCTTCCAGTGGACGTTCTGCAGGTGGCGTCTCAGCTTCTTGTAGCAGGCCTTTAACTTTGGACAGAGAGGACACATCTTCTTCCTGCCAGCTGTCGGAGGGAGACGCACACACACACCCTGGAACTCCACGGAGTGGTTCCAGTGGACACTCTCCAGGTGGGTGCTCAGCCTGGGGCTGTAGCAGGCCTTTAACCGCTCCTCTGGACAGAGAGGACACATCTTCTTCCTGCCAGCTGTCGGAGGGAGACGCACACACACACACATGTGTTGTTATACTTGTGAGGACATTCTCTTGACAATATTTACTATAAAGACTAACTTCACCGGCATCACATGCTTAACCTAATTATAACCAAAACAAAATGAATGAAGAAAATGGTCCTCCCAAATGTATGATTATATATTTGTGGGGACATTAGGACTCGACAGAGTACACAGATAGAACTCAAACCCACATGCATACAGAGGCAGCGTTAAGAAACACGATTAGTTCGTAATTAGTTACCATTAGTGCCGTAAGATATTCAAATGTTGTATTTGTTTGTAATAATGGTCGACTTACAAGAGGTCGGGACGACCAGCCTCTCCAGGCACACCAATGTTGCCTGGATGGACATGTGTGTCTCTGTAAGAAACAAAAGCATTGATTATTACAGCTTGTGTCTGTGTCTCCTCGATTGTGCCAGGCAGTGTATCCATCAGCATCATGACATTCCAGACACCAGGACTCATCATTAGATCCAATGTCATTCTCAAGAAAACAGTCGGCTCCTTTCCTTCCGAAGCCTCGATATGCAACTCCTATACTAACCCCTCCTTTCCACTCTACCTCCCAGTAACCGCGTCCAGTCAGACCCTCTCTACACAACACCTGTGGCCAGTAGGAGTCAAATCTCTCTGGGTGATCAGGATACGACTGACTCTGTTGGTCCCATGTTACCGTTCTGTTCCTCTCAGACAGAGAGAGGTTGTCCTGTGCCGTGTTTAGGTCCAGTGCGAGTTCACAGGCATCTGATGGAGAGAACATGACACTATGTATCACACAATACATCATAATAATCTTCATTCACATTAGAATGTTTAAAGTTGCATCAACCGTTTCTGACACGAGGATCATGTAGAAGATAATTTGTATGTGGTTGAGTCTACATGGTCCTCGTTTCAAAAACGGCTAATGCAGCTTTAACTTCATCAACTGAATAAACCCGTTCTATTTATTGTATAATTGATCAACCGAGCTCGGTCTGTAAATGTGCAGAACAACGAGCTCAACTTACATTTCCTGAGCCCCGGTTTCAACCAACACTCTCCACCGTGGTCAACACTGTAGGAGAGGTAGACGCAAAAGCTCCTCGAAGGGCGACGTGTAGCTGGCCTTCGTCTCTCCCTTGTTGACGTGGCGCTTCAGGTGGCTGATCCTGTCCGTCTTGCGGGGCGATAATAATAAATAATAATAATAGATTGGATTTGTAATGCACTTTTTGTTCGCTGGGATCCCAAAGTGCTACACTACATGGTTAAAACAGTTAAAAAAATAGAATAAAATAGTTATTAGTAAAACAAATAAACCCATGGTGCAGAGCCGGGTATTGGGGACCTGAAGGAGCAGGCTACCTGCAGATCTGAGGGTGCGGGTGAAGGATTGTGGAGTGATGAGTTCCTGAAGGTAGAGGGGTGCGTGTCCGTTTATGCAGTTATGGGTGATCGTAAGGATTTTGTAATTGATCCGGGATGAGACGGGGAGCCAGTGTAGTGAGTGGAGGATGGGGGTTATGTGATCGTGTTTACGGACTCTCATCAGGATCCTGGCAGCGCTGTTCTGGATGTATTGCAGCTTTTGGATGCTCTTGCCAGGAATCCCGATGAAGAGTCCGTTACAGTAGTCCAGTCTTGAGGAGATAAAGGCACGGACAAGCTTCTCTGCATCTGACAGGGTTAGAATGGGACGGAGTTTTGATATGTTTTTTAGGTGATAGAATGAGGTCTTGCAGAGGTGTTTTATGTGGGTGTTGAAGGTCAGGTGGGGGTCAAATCGAACCCCCAGATTTGTGACTGAGGGGGAGAGGTGGATTACCTGGCCGTCAAAGGTGAGATGTGATATGGATGAAGACTGAACCTGGTGAGGGGTGCCAATTAGGAGTGCCTCGGTTTTCTTGCTGTTTAGTTGGAGGAAGTTGCTGTTCATCCATGCCTTTATCTCCCCAAGACAGGTGGTGAGGTATCTCCCTTGTTGACGTGGCGCTTCAGGTGGCTGATCCTGTCCGTCTTGCGGGCGATGGTGACGGAGCAGACCACACAGTTGTAGTGAGCCACGTGTCGGCCCGACGCCTGGTCTCCACTGAGGCTGAGCTTCAGGTGTCTGCCTCTGCACCAGTCCTCTGTACCAGGCCTGGATGAGCATGGTAACTTGTTTCTGTTCAATAACAATGTAGACCGTGATCCATCACATAATTACCTCTAAAGCTGAATGGTAGAGGTAACTCACTAACACGCAACACTTTGATATATTAATATATTGTTACTCAGCTGATGGAGTTGTATCCTTCCTTCTTGCTGCGAGTATGGACAAGCTTGTGGACACGGTCATCTTTTTGATAGAGAAAAGCAAGACGGACTCAATTGTAGGAATTTTACATGGTTGGACAAGGGACTGTGTATTGACTCGGTGCATCACAGTCATGGAGGGCCTAGGACAAACGGGGACCAACATGTAACCAAACGAGAACTGTATACCTGCAGACCACGATAGTCAGCAGAAATAGTAGTAAATATTATTCATTGCTGAAGATTCATCTACATATTAACTCACCTGTGGTTCCTTTAGTGTCAGGTTTCAATATATTGTTAGAGCTTCTTGCTGTGAGTATGGACAAGCATGTGGACAGTCGACCAAGCCTAACCCTTTAACTTTGGACAGAGGACACATCTCCTTCCTGCCAGCTGTCAGAGGGAGACGCACACACATACCCTGGAACGCCACGCAGGGCTGCCAGTGCACACGTTCGAGGTGGATGTTCATTCTGTCGTCGTAGCAGCGCTTCAGGTCACAGAGGACATTATTGTGTTTGAACCTGTAGCCTCCCCTGTAGCTCAGTATTGCTCAAATGAGAGACTGTAGTAGAGACCACACCTTAACACCTGAGAGAGACTGTAGTAGAGACCACACCTTAACACCCGAGAGAGACTGTAGTCGAGCGAAAGAGAAGCAGCAAAGGACAGAGAAGGAGCCAGACGGCCCTAGCTAGTTTAGTTATTTTTTGTTCACTAGTTCAACTATTACATACGGTACAGAGCAAAAACAACCAACTTTTGTCAAATTTAATGCTGTATTGGAATGAAAACAAATAAAATTTATAGTTATTCAGGACATCTTTATTTACTTAAAAACAGTAAAAGAACAAACCGAGACAGAGAGGTGAGTGTTCATTTTGCTGCTGTAGCAGGCCTTTAGGCCACAAAGGACACACTCCATCTTCTTCGTGCCAGCTGTCAGAGGGAGACGCACACACACACACTTGTGTTGTTATACTTGTGAGGACATTGTCTTGACAATATTTACTATAAAGACTAACTTCACCATCACATGCCTAACCTTAACCTAATTATAATTAAAACAAAATGATAACTTTGTTTAAAAAAAGAAAATGGTCCTCCCAAATGTATGATTATATATTTGTGGGGACATTAGGACTCGACAGAGTATACAGATAGAACTCAAACCCACATGCAAACAGAGGCAGCGTTAAGAAACACGATTAGTTCGTAATTAGTTACCATTAGTGCCGTAAGATATTTTTAGATGTTGTATTCGTTTGTAATAATGGTCGACTCACTTATCGGGACGACCAGATTCTTCATGGACTTCTTATTTACCAGGAAAGATGCATGTCTCTCTGTAAGAAACAAAAGCATTGATTAGCGCATGCGTTAGACTCCTTGGTCCGTGTTTCAAGACGGGTCAGGTGGCTAGCCGACATCGCCGCAGACCCCTGACGCCATGTTACGAGAGCCGATCCCCGCCCGCATTCAGGTCGACGAGCATCTCCAGCCGCCCCCCAGTTATGATGTTTATTCTTGAATACGTTTGACATAATTATAGTTATTCTTTTTTTTCAGACAGTCTGCAAAGCTTGATTTATGACGTGATGTCATTTGTGGTCCGGTCCCGGACGCGTCTATGCTTTTACCAAACAGTTCGTGTTTCTGCGTTCCCGTTTTTTGCGCTCTGATTGGCCACGCGCGTTTCTGGTCATGTGACATGTGCGCCCAATAGCACGACGAGCAGTGTCTTGGACCATTAACGCGTCGAACAGCCTGCAAACGACCTAACGGCTATGATGATAATGGGAACCGGAACCATGCAGGGAACATTTTGGCGAACTGACATAAATGATACTCACCACGTCCGTTGCCTACCCCCTTTCTCTCTTTTTTCTTTGTCTTTGACAAAGGGGGGGTCACCTTGGTATCCGCGGGACCCCGGGGCAGGAGGTAGCAAATGGTACCTTGGACCACTATTGTTAATGGTGGGAGGCTCCGTGGCCGTGGGACCGCTGGGAACGGGTTCATTTTGGCGAACTGACGTTACAAAAAAAACTGAAAATCCATCAAAATCAGTGTTGTTGCTAATCATACATCCTCCGGGCAGACTGCGCGGACACCACCTGTTTACCTCTCAACGGTTTCACGCCCTCTTGAACTCTCTCTTCAAAGTTATTTTCGGTATTTAGCCTTAGATGGAGTTTACCACCCACTTTGGGCTGCATTCACAAACGGCAATAAATGATACTCGCCACGTCCGTTGCCTATCCCCTTTCTCTCTTTTTTCTTTATCTTTGACAAAGGGGGGGTCACCTGGGTATCTGGGCAGACTGCGCGGACACCACCTGTTTACCTCAACGGTTTCACGCCCTCTTGAACTCTCTCTTCAAAGGTCTTTTCAACTTTCCCTTAAGGTACTTGTTGACTATCGGTCTCGTGCCGGTATTTAGCCTTAGATGGATGTCACGTACGTGGGTTGTTCATTATCATTATTGCCATATTTTTAACACCATGTAAACATCAGGTTAGTATATGTAATGTGTTATTTTGTTTATGTGTGATGTGTCATCTCCTAAACCCTTTTTTCTTTCTCCCCTTCCCAGATGCCACTCATCTCACTGATTGGGCTGATTGCACCTGCTGATTGCACCTGCAGGCAGTCAGTCTGAGATGAGTGGTTATTAACCTGGAAGATGACACACATCGGGGCGCCTCATTGTGTCACTTGCCGGCAGTGATGGGAATAACGGCGCTATAAGTAACGACGTTACTAACAGAGTTTGTTTTTTCAGTAACGAGTAATCTAACGGATTACTCTTCCAATCTCAATAACGCCGTTACCGTTACTGCAAATAAATCCGGCGCGTTACTATGAATGAACCTGTTTCTTTTATCAGACAGATATCTGCGCTGAGAGGCAATATTATGTTCTTCCTTGTTTAGTGGGCAGTGCGCGAGTCAAGCGGATACATGCTGACGAGTGACGATTGGCTGAGGCTGAGTAAAATGTCATTGTAAGCCAATCAAAGGTAGAGGTGGGCGAGTCTAACGCATCCAGAGTCTGAGCCACAAGCCCACAACACAAGTGATTCAGTCAGCGGAGACCGCGCGTCTGTGTAGTGTACGGTTTGAGCCCAAATAATCTAAAACGAATCCAACGGAACAACATAATAAGCGAGCAGTCAGTGTGAGACTGCGGTTCACTCTTGTGTTGCAGCGCAGGGCAGTAGTGGCTCTACTGCTGACAGGCTCAACCATACAGTATATATCTATGGGCTCAACATAGTGCTGCACTTCCTGGTTTAATAGCACAGTCTGGTGCGCATAGATGTATATCTGTATGTCATGCATGTCTTAAATGTCATGATTAGATTGGTTTAGAATGATTCGATTAGATTCTTATATCTGTATGTTGTGTATGTCATGAATTGAAAATGGGGGACCCTGATGTAAACGAGACGAAAGTCTTTCTCTGATCTGCATTCCCTTAACAATTGTGTGTATTGAGCCGTAGTGCTGTACCCATTCTGCAATCTGTTAATTAAAATGTTCAATCAATCAGTATATATTTGTTATTTATTTTTGGTATAGGGCTTAACAAGCATAATTTAATGTAGCCCAGTTGTGGCCTGTTGAGGGGCAATACATATCAAAAGTTCCAAAACATCTATTGTATTTGTATGATCCACTAATATATAAACATAGTAATTATAATATCTACATACATGGCATTTGATTGGAGGCTAGTCTCACTTTGTCCCACAGCAACATTAAAATAGTTTAGATTTGTGTATGTTTATGTAAAAAAATATATATATATATTGAAAGTAACGCAATAGTTACTTTCTGAAGTAACTAGTTACTTTTATAATTTGTAACTGAGTAAGTAATTTAGTTACTTTTTGGAAGAAGTAACTAGTAACTGTAACTAGTTACTTTTTAAAAGTAACTTGCCCAACACTGCTTGCCGGTGATCACAGTGTTGGAGGTTGCCTGCGGTTGCCACTGTGGTGGAACTGTGCTTTATTTTTCCCTGTTGTACTATTTTGGCCATGTCTCTATAATTATATGGGACTGTGTGTTCATTTTTGTTCACTGCTACCTGGTAGGTGTCTGTGCCAGCGTTGCTACCAGGTAGCATATAGGTAGGCTATGTATAGATTGGCCTCTGTGTAATTGACACATTCATGGGGGAGCACATCTATATTATTGGCCTTATCATTTGATTCCTAGTGTTGTCCGTTTGTATATTTTATACTTACCTTGTTTGTTCTCCCCTTACCCTTTCCCCTACTGGTGTTGCTGTGGGTTTCAATCCCCATTATTATAATGAATATCATTTACCTTTTGAAAGACGCTTTGTATTATTTCTTGCCTGCCGGGACCTGTGCTTACAGCACCTGCTGGACGGGCTGGTGTTCATGTACAGCCCGCTCCAGCTATATTCCATATGGTCATCAGACCTTTGTACATGACATGGGGGCTCGTTAGTTGGCACAATTGTATAGTTCCTTGTTTATTATCTAACATGTGGACTTGTCAATTGGAGCGTGTCAGGTAGGTTGCGTTTTTTCATTGGTAAATTATATTATTATGTATCCATTTTCCGTGCTGCACATTTTGATTGATGTAAACCGTTCTTGTATGTGATGCTCTTAACCAATCTGTTTTCTGCCACATAGGTAAAGGGTGGATCACCTGCTTGGTTAGGGGGAGGGGGGCGACGCGTCGTGTAATCCGGTGGAGTGCGCAATGAAATCGGTAAGCGACTGAAGATATGTGTAGTCCTCATCCCACTAGGGGAGCAGTTTAGACGGGGTAATTAGTGTTACCCAGGTGATCCTAGTTAGGTGGTTAGGACCAACATTTATTATTTTCGTCAATGGTAGATGTGGTCATTAAATCGTATTGGTTAGGTTGTATACTGCGGAATGTGGCTGTTAAATGTGTTAAGCACGGATATCGTTGAGTAGGTGACTATTTCCTGGTGCCTATTTGTTTGGTGGTAACGTGTGTTGCTACGGGAGTGCAGGGTATTTTTTGTGGCAGTCATATTCTGTGGTAGGGAATATGGCTGGGGCAGCTTTTACTTTGGACAATTTTGAGGCAGACCCTACGAGGGATCAGTTTGATATCTGCACAAAAGCGGAATTGTGTAGTGTCGCCAAACATTATGGCATTACTGTCAAGTGCGAAAAGTAAGGAAGAAGTGAAGGCAATTGTGCTGGCTGGGTTATTGGATCAAAATATTCGGTTCGCCCATAGCCCAGGGGAATAGCTCGGGGGACGTCACGCATGGCGAGGCGTCTAGCGAATGTCGTCGGGAGACACTGGTGGTTTAGACCGAAACGGTGGTGCAATACAAAAACAAAAAGGTAGCATTACCAAGGCTGAGGAGAATGACAGTGATAGCTCTGTACACTCAGGACCCCCCTCTGTTTCTTCTTCTACTCATAAATCGAGCGCACGCTCTGAGCTGCGTTTGGCCCGTCTCCAGATGGAGGAAAGAGCGGTTTTGCGCAGGGAGGTGAGAGACAAGGAGGAGATGGAGAGAGGCAGGGAAGACAGAAAGGAGGAGAGGGAAGAAAGTGAGAGAGAGAGAGAGACGGGGAAGAGAGAAAGGAGGAGAGAGACAGGCTGGAGATGGAGGAGAGAGACGGGCTGAAGGAGAAGGAGAAGGACAGGGAGCTTCAGTTGACTATAAGGAAGCTGGAGTTGGAGAGTGGTAGCTCTACCCCCTTTTCACCTGGAGTCTCCCCGGCGCCCTTTAACATTAGCCAGCATGTTTCTCTGGTTCCCATTTTCCGGGAGTCCCTTCTGAGCCCAATCTTCTCCGTTCCATTCGTTCCGTTTCTGTGCTCAGCACCAATGGGAAGCATCCATTTCCTGTTTTAATTTCTGTAAGGCGGCCATTGCTCTCTACGCGAGACGCCGTGGCAAGTCCTAGTCCTCCGCCCCCGAAGCAAGATGGCGCCTGTGTCGGCCAGCCGTCGGCCTCGTCGGTACTGTCCGCTTAGTCTCCTGCTTGTTATTACTCTGCTTCTATGTATCTTCTGCCGGGACATCTCCACCCTATTGGTTTATGATCGACAAGCTCTTTTAAACCTAAGAGCCTTCAGCGAAACGCTTTCATCACATTGTTTGGGTGAGAAAGTGACAAGTCTCCCCCGTTCTCCTGAATATCCCTGCTCACCTACGCCGCCCTCCCTGTGCCTCCCTACGTAAAAAACGTTACAGGAGAAGGGGAAAACGAGGCGGTGTACACGTCAAAACCAAGGCCTACCTGCTGGCCTCCTTGTCTAGGATCAACGTCGGTCCCCTCTATGATGGATGTTATCTCCCTGCAGCCAAACGCTCTTTGCTCCCCAGAGACCGCTGGCTCTGTGCTGTTCTTCCAGAGCCCTTGCCGCCACTCTCGGGACCGGGACTGTCTGCCGTCGCCCCCTCGCCTGGCCCTGCTCCCCTTGGGCTGACGCGGGACCCCCCGCATCAGCGCTGTATTCCATGGGCCCGCAGGCCGAGCGGTGGTGTGTGTTTTGATGTCCTTCGGCGGCTGGAGCGCGCCCCACCGCCGGCTAGCCCAGAGCTAAACTTCCACTTAGCCCTGTTGAATGCTAGGTCGATAGCCAACAAAACGTTCATTATAAATGACTTCTTCACCTCCCGTGGCCTAGATTTCATGTTCATTACCGAGACGTGGCTCCAAGTTGGCGAGCTACTGCCGCTCTCCAAACTTCTCCCCCCCCGAATGCACTTTCTTCAACACCCCTCGCCCCTCGGGCAGAGGGGGTGGAATAGCCTCGGTGTTCAAATCCACGTTCCACTGCCGCCTCTCACAGCCGGCAGCGAAGTACGCTAGTTTCGAAGTTCAATCTTTTGAACTAAACTTGTCATCCGTCGTGTTCTGCGCCGTCATATACCGCCCGCCTAAATACAACAAGGACTTTTTAAATGACTTCATGGACTTCCTCTCCGGACTGATGGTTAGATACGATCACATTCTCTTATGCGGCGATTTTAATATCCATGTGTTGCGAATCTCATCCCCTGTCGCGAGATTTCCTAAATCTCATTGACTCTCTCAACCTCACCCAATCTGTCACAGCACCAACGCATGAAAAAGGACACACACTTGATCTCGTTCTGTCATTTGGACTATCTGTCAATATAATTGACATTATGTGCTGCTGCTTTTTCTGAACACTCACCTATTGTTTTCTCCATTAAAATCCCCTGCTCTGCTATTTCCCCTCATGTACCTACAAAAAAATCCCGCACATTTACCTCTGACACTGCTGCCCACTTTTCTGAAGCCTTCTCCAGCTCCCCAATTTGTGTCCTAAATGCAAACAGTGTCCCAAATATCGATGACTATGCATGTTCAACGAGTCATGCACCGATATTTTAAATACTGTAGCACCCTTTAAAACTAAACGCATAAAACCCCTCCCCACACCCTGGCTAAATGAATCCACGCATACAGTCTGATGTGCATGTAGACGTGCCGAGAGGAAGTGGAGGAAGGACAGGTTGCATGTCTCCCTCCAAATCCTACACACTCCATCTACCAAACGGCTGTCAACTGCAAAAACAGCTTACATTTCCAACTTAGTCATAACAAATTCAAACAAACCCCAGGCCCTGTTCAAAGTCCTAAACTCCCTCACCAACCCCTGTGCCACCCCCTCTGTCGTACCTTCATTAGCTCTATGTGAAGGCTTCCAACACTTCTTCATCAGCAAAGTCTCTGCCCTCAGATCTCTCTCCCCCTTGCCCCCCCCCCCCACCCATTGCCTGCTGTTTTTGACCAGTTTGCCCCGGTCTCCCTCTCCTCCCTTTCCGATGCCATTAAACACCTGCGACCAACAAATTGCCCCTCAGACGCACTCCCCTCGTGCATCCTAAAGGAAGTACTTGACCCCGTCCTCCTCACATTATTACCCCTACTAAACGCCTGCCTCAGCACTGGATGTGTCCCGGCTGCCTTCAAGCATGCTGTGGTCCAGCCCCAGATAAAGAAGCCCAACCTCGATCCCTCTGTCTTCGCCAATTTTAGACTCATCTCACAACTACCATTTTTATCAAAAATCCTGGAGCGCATAGTCTACATACAGCTACAATCTTTCCTTGAACACAACAACATCCATGATAAATTCCAATCTGGCTTTAAACCACGACACAGCACTGAAACGGCCCTCCTCCGTGTCTTAAACGACCTGATTTCAGCTGCTGATGCAGGAAACTCATCCCTACTACTACTCATTGACCTCTCAGCCGCCTTTGATACGGTAGATCACCACATCCTTTTAGCTCGCCTCGAGCATTACGTAGGCCTTAGGGGCCCCGTCTTAGACTGGTTCCGGTCCTACCTGAGTAATAGGACCTTCTCTGTCCAACTCGGTGACCTCACTTCCTCTGTGGCCCCCCTCACCTGCGGGGTGCCCCATGGCTCGATATTGGGTCCCACTCTCTTCCTCCTATATATACTCCCCCTAGGCCAGATCTTGGCAAAACACTATCTCATTCCATTGCTTCGCTGATGACGTGCAGGTTTACCTCCCCTTAAAGCCCACCCAAGGGAAGACGTCAATAGAACCACTGCTTGACTGCCTGGCAGAAATCAAGTGCTGGATGTCTGAAAACTCCCTGACATTGAACGAAGGGAAAACCGAGGTCATTGTTTTTAATAGTACCCCCTCGGCCCCCCTCATTGACGCACTTGGTCCCCTGGGTCCAAACCTCTCCACCTCTGTCAGGAACCTCAGGGTCATATTCGACAGCAATTTTAAATTCGACAAACGGGTCAGCGCCGTAGTTAAAAACAGTTTTTACCACCTTAGACTCCTGGCGAAGGCATACCTCTCCCAAAGTAACCTAGAGACGGTGATGCATGCCTTTGTCACCACTCACCTCAACTACTGCAATGCTCTGTACACGGGCATCGATAAATCCCTCCTCCGCCGCCTACAACTGGATCAGACCGCAGCCGCGCACCTCACCAAAACAAGAAAACACGAACACATCAGCCCAGTTTTGGCCTCGCTCCACTGGCTGCCTGTTAGCTTTAGGATCGATTTTAAATTAGCCCTAAATGTTTTTAAATCATTAAATTAGATTGTGTAACAGCCTCCCCCTCAGCGTACGGACCGCCCAGACCGTGCAGGCTTTTAAATCACTCTTGAAAACCTACCTGTTCTCCTTGGCCTTCCTCCCCACTTGATCACCACTAGACCCCTGGCCCTTCTATCCTCTTTGTTTTACTGTGTCCTACCAGTTTTTATTGCTTTCATTGCTTTGTTTTTAATCTTATATCTTGCACCATATTGTTTTGTTTTTGTCAACTTGCTTGTGAAGCACTTTGGTGCCAGCTGCCGCTGCCTGGAAGCGTGCTATATAAATAAAACTGACTTGACTTGAGCGTTACAGACCAGCTCACAACTTTCCAGAGACACACTGACCTGCTGCAACGGTAAGTTCATTTAACTTATTCTAGTCTAAAGAAACCTATATATTACTATTTGTTAATCAGAGCGTTATTTGTTAATCAGAGCGTTATTTGACCGTCTGTGTCTGTGTGTGCGCGCCCCGTGTAATGGCAAATTACTTTTACTCACGCTTTTCGGTGGCTTTCAGTGTATGTATGGTAAAAAAAACATTATACATTCAGGTATATATTACTATTGATACATCGAGGTAACCTTAATATGCCTTTGTTAATCACAACTGTATTTGCATGCGTGCACGCTTTTCTAGTCTAAAGAAACCTATATTACTATTGATACATCGAGGTAACGTGAATGCCTTTAGTTAATCAGAAAGTTATTTGCGTTATAAACGACCATACATAGTAGTATGATTATATTGCTAATGCCGGGTAATGTGAATGAATGGCACAAAACGAATGCCTTTAAGGATAGGATAAAACAAAGCATCTGCTGTATTACTGTGTTTCTATTGTGAGCAAGTCAAGCAAGTGTAATTGAACACAATACATGCTGACATGACATGCATCTTGCCGTTTGTCATTACATTTTGTCACCCCTGACTGTTTTCTGAATCTTAGTCTATGTCCATGTATACCTGCTTAGATGGATCCTACGTTTAAAAAAAAAAACCAAAAGGGGGAGCTCGTTTTGAAAGGCATCCCAGGTGGCCCAGCGCCATGTCCGCGCCCCCCCCGGCCGTCATGGCCAAAAAGCCGGTGGAGGCGGAAGCCCGTGCCCGCGTCGTCTCTGAGGGGGGTGACCCTGGTAACGAGGCCTTAGTACTGAGTCGTACTGCGATTCAGTTCGGCCAGTACCAGGGTCAGACCTTCCTCTGGCTCCCGGAGAAGGACGTGGGCGACACGGTGAAACTGGTGGCAGCTCACGAGAAGGAGCGCGGGCACACAGGGTCTCAGTCTGCGCTGATGGCCAACAAGGTACTGTACAGCCTGCTAGGGGTAGGGGTAGGTACAAATGGAAAACTTCTATAACTGAACTGTCTAATAACTGAACTGTCTCATTGTATCCGTCTTTAGGATGCCTTAACTCGCTACTCGAGTGCCTACGTGGACTTTATGGAGTTGGTCCGCTTTGACCGGGCATTCGAGTCAGCCAAAGAGAGGTGTCTCCTGCCCGGGCAGGAGGGCCTGGCCCTTGTTGGCTTCGGCCAGTATAAGAGCGTCGGACCCTGCAGGACCTGTACCAGTCAAAGGACCCCAAGACTGTCCGGTATGTTTGAAAGTATATACAAATTAAATTCAATCGATTAATATAATGTTGTGTGGTTAGTTTGTGTGTTTTATTGGAATGCCAAGCACTCAAAGCATGCATCTTCCCATTTGCTTAGCTATGTCGCCTACGTACGGAAGACGCCGCCGGCGAAGACAAAGATGATGGAGGACGTCGTCTGCTACGTTCGTCTCCGTGACCGCGAGGAGGCAGCCGCCGTCGCCCCCCCCCCCCCCCCCCCCCCCCCCCCCCCACCACAGCTGCAGCGGGGCGGCGTTCGCCATCTGACGCAGAGCTGGTCCAAGTGTCAGTCGACACACGGAACAGTGTAAGTAGTCATAATTACACGGATATATACTTTATAGCTGTGATGACCACACTGTGTGTCTGTGTATTAGTGCCTGTTGTAGCTGTGATGACCACACTGTGTGTCTGTGTATTGGTGCCTGTTGTAGCTGTGATGACCACACTGTGTGTCTGTGTATTAGTGCCTGTTGTAGCTGTGATGACCACACTGTGTGTCTGTGTATTAGTGCCTGTTGTAGCTGTGATGACCACACTGTGTGTCTGTGTATTAGTGCCTGTTGTAGCTGTGATGACCACACTGTGTGTCTGTGTATTGGTGCCTGTTGTAGCTGTGATGACCACACTGTGTGTCTGTGTATTAGTGCCTGTTGTAGCTGTGATGACCACACTGTGTGTCTGTGTATTGGTGCCTGTTGTAGCTGTGATGACCACACTGTGTGTCTGTGTATTGGTGCCTGTTGTAGCTGTGATGACCACACTGTGTGTCTGTGTATTGGTGCCTGTTGTAGCTGTGATGACCACACTGTGTGTCTGTGTATTAGTGCCTGTTGTAGTTGTGATGACCACACTGTGGGTCTGTGTATTAGTGCCTGTTTGTCTTCACTGTGGTGTCTGCTGTCTTCATAACCACTTCCCTACTCCCGCTGCTTTGCAAGAGCTCATAACCAGCATAACCAAAATCTTACGTCTTTCCATGGTTTGTTTCCATTTCAAGTAGGGATGTCCGATATTATCGGCCGATATCGGCATTAAAATGTGATATCGGAAAATATCGGTATCTGTTAAAAAAAAAAAAAAAAAAACATTTCTATAACCTTTTATTTACCCAGACAAGTAAGAACAAATTCAGATTTTATTTATTGTCAAGTATGCATAATGTTGTGTTAATTCCACAGCAAGAGATATGTAATGTTAATTACCTGAAATTATTCCATTTTTGGGGGGGGGGGGGGACCCTGCATATATCGGTATCGGTTGATATCGGTATCGGAAATTAAGAGTTGGACAATATCGGTATCGGTAAAAAAGCCAATATCGAGCATCCCTAGTTTCAAGTATTGAAATCTATTGCCTTTTCCCCTTTTTTTTCCTTTTATTTAATTTCCCCATGTAGCCTCGGTAGTACAGGCCCGCCCGCAACCTGCTCCACCCACCTCCACCTCCAGCCACTGCAGGACCAGTGATGGCCCGTGCCCCCCCGTGATGACCCCTGCCCCCGTGATGACCCGTGCCCCCCCGTGATGGCCCCTGCCCCCGTGATGACCCGTGCCCCCCCGTGATGGCCCCTGCCCCCGTGATGACCCGTGCCCCCCCGTGATGACCCGTGCCCCCGTGATGACCCGTGCCCCCGTGATGGCCGTTGCCCCCGTGATGGCCCCTGCCCCCGTGATGGCCCCTGCCCCCGTGATGACCCGTGACCCCCCGTGATGGCCCCTGCCCCCGTGATGACCCGTGCCCCCCCGTGATGGCCCCTGCCCCCGTGATGGCCCCTGCCCCCGTGATGACCCGTGCCCCCCCGTGATGGCCCGTGCCCCCCCGTGATGGCCCCTGCCCCTGTGATGGCCCCTGCCCCCGTGATGGCCCCTGCCCCCGTGATGGCCCCTGCCCCCGTGATGACCCCTGCCCCCGTGATGGCCCTATTGCCTACTGACGGTGCAGAGGTGAGTTTTATAATATGGCAAATTCTGTGATTATATCACTTTTAGTCGCGCAATCTAAACTCAACCTCCCTCAGTTACTTTTCTACTCTGCGTTGTACATTGTATATATATTGAACACTTTTGTTCATGTACTTGACTTCTATTTTATACTTATTTTATACTTAATCTATTTGTATCTAGCACAATCTCTGGAGCAAAACGGAAAAAAGCATTTTATATAAAAGTATTCTGTACATCTGTATGACGACTGATGAAGAAACTTGAACTTGAACTCTACTGTGTGTGTCGGCCTACAGCTGCTGCCGCAGGGCTGGCGTGCAGCTCTCGCAGCTCTCGGTCGGGTGCTGTTCACCAGGGGCAGCACGGGGAGGTCCCAGCTCGTGGGTGCTGTTCACCAGGGGCAGCACGGGGAGGTCTCAGCTCGTGGGTGGGTGCTGTTCACCAGGGGCAGCACGGGGAGGTCCCAGCTCGTGGGTGCTGTTCACCAGGGGCAGCACGGGGAGGTCCCAGCTCGTGGGTGGGTGCTGTTCACCAGGGGCAGCACGGGGAGGTCCCAGCTCGTGGGTGCTGTTCACCAGGGGCAGCACGGGGAGGTCCCAGCTCGTGGGTGCTGTTCACCAGGGGCAGCACGGGGAGGTCCCAGCTCGTGGGTGCTGTTCACCAGGGGCAGCACGGGGAGGTCCCAGCTCGTGGGTGCTGTTCACCAGGGGCAGCACGGGGAGGTCCCAGCTCGTGGGTGGGTGCTGTTCACCAGGGGCAGCACGGGGAGGTCCCAGCTCGTGGGTGGGTGCTGTTCACCAGGGGCAGCACGGGGAGGTCCCAGCTCATGGGCGGGCTAAGCCTGTGGTGGACACCTCCCCAACCTCGGACGGCCTACCTTCAGCCACCCGCTTCCCCCGACCCCTTCTTTGCAGTTCTTGCCCGACTGATGGGAGCCGAATCCCGGATCCGATTTTTCCGATGAATACCCCCAAAACATGGAGGTCCCGAGAATGTTAAAAAACTCAGAAAAGTTTTTTAATAAGTTTAAATTTTTTTATTTTTCATTAAAAAAAAGATTTTTTGGCGAAAAAGTCTAAAAAGTTGTTTTTCAGTCCCATTTCGGGGAAAGTGGTCCAGGGTGGTCGGATTGACTCAGGGACAAAAACACCCACCCTAGCCCATCGGCCCGGAGCCCCGGGCCCCAGTGAACCGTTCCTTTCACTGGATTCCTTTGGGTGCCCCGTCGCATCTGGGGCATCCGGCTGACATGCCCCCAGCCACACTGTGCAGGGTCCCTGACCAAGGCTGGGCTGTACAGGACCCTCCGGAGGGTCCTGGACGTAGACGGGTGGTACCTCATGGCCACTGAGTACCTCGAGTGCCCCGTCTGCAAAAAAGGAGGTTGCAGGGTGGTCACAGGGAATCACACGGCAGCTGCCTCCCGCCTACAGCTTCCAGTTCCCGGCTGTACTCGCGTACAAGTAGGTGTGGTTGACCGTTGACCTTGGTTTTATTTAATTACTGTCCCTTTACACTTTGTATCATTAAAATACTATATGCTGTTATATTAGTGTTACCCCTACTCTAACGAGCCTTTCTTCACCAGGCTATCCTGTGACTTGCGGGTGGTCGTCCTGCTGAGGTCCCGCACCCTGGGGAACAGTGCCACTCGGCTGGCCGCCGTGCTGCAGGAGGCACATTCAGAAGCCTGGATGCGGAGGTCCATTCAGTACTTCGGTGTCAGCGAGCCGTTCCTGCCCTTGGGCGCACCGTGAGGTTCTCACGACCACCACCACCCATGCCTCCGGTGCCCTCACCCGTCTGGCTGTTGACCGTCTACACTACAGCTACGACGTGCTGTCACGGCCAGGATCACGTCAACGTTTGGATCCATCTTGAAGTTGGATTCAACAAAGAAGGTAAGGACGGTGATTTTAGCATTTTATTTATTGTATATGCAATGCATGTCAAGTTCAAGTTTATTTAATAGTTGTCATACAGAAGTACAGAATACTTTTATACAAAATGCTTCTTACTGTTACGCTCCAGAGACTGTGCAAGACAAGATAAGTATGAAATAAAATAACATAGTATAGCATGTACATTAGAAGTAAAAAATTAGGTCACAGTGTTCAGTATAGACATATGTACAATGTTCGATGCAGAATAGACGTAACTGAGTTACCATATAATATACTATGCAGTGTACTAATATACAATACTATATAGTGCAAAGCAGAAATGGGATGAGGTACAATTTAGGTACAATTTACAGTAGGTGTACGAGTTGTAGTGCAAATCCTTTATCAATAAATATAAAGTGTGGAGAGTGGGTGCTGCAGTGTGTTGTTTGTTTAAGTGCATGTGGGTGTGTGTTATGTGCATTTGATGGTTGTTGCATAGTGTTTATTGTTCGTTGAGCAGCCTGATGGCCTGGGGATAGAAGCTTCTTCTGAGTCTTGTGCTCGCCTTAAGACTCCGGTATCGCTTGCCTGACCGCAGCACTTCAAAGAGGCAGTTGTTCGGGTGGCTGGAGTCCTTGATGATTCTCTTAGCCTTCCCCCTGCACCGCTTGTTGTAAATGTTCTGGAGGGTGGGAAGCCCCCCTCCAATTGTGCATTCGGCTGAACGTGTCACTCTTTGTAGTCTGCTACGGTCTTATGTCCTTATGTTCTCTCTCTCTCTCTCTCTCTCTCACTCACTCACTCACTCACTCACTCACTCACTCACTCACTCACTCACTCACTCACTCAGTAACGAGCATGGACCGGTACCTTTATTCCTTTGTGAACAAAGTAATTTCCTGCCTGACAGGAGAAAGTTCTTATTTTATCTTGTGTTATTTCAGGTCCTCATGAGTGTTCTCACCTCTGTTGAGAGCATGGAGGGCCTGTCACCCATGGCGGTCGGACTAATGAAGCGGTACCGAGACGCAGGGGAACCCCCCCCCCCCCCCCCCAGCTCATCTACGTAGACCGCGACTGCTGCTGTCTTCAGGGCGGCGTGTCGGCGGCAGCTGCCTTGGGTGCCTCAACGTCTGGCACCCGATGCGGCGCTTTGCGGCGGGTGTCACGACAGAGAGCCACGAGCTGTACCCCACGTTCATGCGGCAGCTGTCGTACTGCTTCTTCGAGGTCGACAGTGGCGATGCACAGCGCCTGACGGAGGCCAAGCGGCGTGAGCTGGAGGGGAAGCACAGGATGGTTGGCCTGACCGAGGACTAGGATCTCCCGGGAGGAGTGGAGGCTCCACTGCCGGCGCTGCGCGCGTAGCGCTGGAGACTGAGCGGCTCATCCAGGAGCTCCTCGGCACCAAGGGACACAACACCCTGGGCATCCCGTTGCTGGACCCCCCAACGCATCGAGGACATCTGGAGTACGCAGAGGCGACACCTGCGCTGCATTCAGGACCCACCTGGTGTGCAGCTGTGTACAGAGAGACCGGTATAGGCTGACAAAAGGGCGGCGTCAGGCTACCCGTGTTTCGCTGTGCGCGGCTGGTTCCACATCGCTGGAGTCGTTCCACCTCAACCGGTTCATACCAGGTAATTACATTTTCCAATGATTGTGTGTGTGTGTTTTACGGTCTTTATTTATCACTAATTGTCTCATTATTCTTTGGAAGGTACGCAGGCCAACGACCACCACTTCCAGGCAGGCCTTCCTGGTAGATGGACTGGTCGGGTGGAACGAGGACCACCGCGCCGCCACGGCAGCAGCTGCACCACCTGCAGCGGAGGTGCCGGAGCCCGAGGAGCCTCTGTGCTCCTACAATGGCCACCTCAAGCACGTCCTTAACCTGGGGTAACCAACAGGTGATTGGTCTACCTTTGGTTAAGGACTTCACCAAGCCTACCGCGTACACTGGTATGTCAAGATCCCTTCCTTTTGTATTTTTTTATTATTATTATTCAACACTATGTATGAATTGCAACATGAATATGTATTGTCTTTTCCTCCTATTACAGGGCAACTCATTGGCATCGAGTACCCGTACCGGCAGACCCGGCCGAGTGCTTGAGGAGGTCAGCCTGGACCCTGACACTCCGGATGAGACTGCCGCCGTTCTGGACCTATAGACCTGGTGGATGAGGGCATTGAAGAGGATGGCGAGGAGGACGACCCAACCTTCTTCTGGTCCCCGAAGATGTCCCGTCCACCAGCCAGCCAGGCGGCAGTCCAGTCAGGTGATCCAGCTAACGCACCCGGGTCTGGGCTACCCACCCCCCCCCCCCCCCCCCCCCCCCCAGATTACGACAAACAACGGGTCGTCGACCCAGCGCGCGCTTCCAGGACAGGATTCCTCGGGGGGGCGCTTTAAAGTGGGGAAGGGGGGAAAGGCCCTATCTGTCTCCCAACGGTAGTTACCACTATTTTCATTTAACCTGTGATGAGATAAGATGATCGTTTATTAAAATGCTGGTGTCAAAGCGGAGGGGGGGGGGGCGGGGGGTACAGATCTATTATGACCTTCATCGTGCATGAGTGTGTGTTCCTGTGGGTCGTGTGTGTGTGTGTGTTAAATCAGAAAGGTCTTTATTGCCCAGTAGTTCACATTAGAGCTGCAACGATTAGTCGACATAATGAATAATAATAATAAAATAATCGTTAGTTGCAGCCCTAGTTCACATACGAGGAATTTGATTCGGTTGGTTTTGGTGGCGACATTAACACACTCGTCGCCGTCTGCTTCTGAGAGGCGTCGTGAGTGTGTGGGGGGGTCTGGGGGGGGGGGGGTCTGGGCTCGTCTGAGTACGTACCGTCGTTTAGCACCTTTCACTGCCTTTGTTCACACCTTGAAACTGTCCCCATTTCTTTCACAGCATACATCCTGTTCATAATTTAATCTCTCCTGTGTCTCTCCTCTTGTATTTTAGTTGCTTTCTCGGGGGGTTGAACTCGGGCCCTGCGAGTTGGCCTGGCACCCGTCGCCTGGTGGAGGCCATTTTGTACCCGGCTCTGCCTCATCCACCCAGCAGCCACGCAGTCCGGGGGCGCCGGGGGGGGGGGGGCGAGCCGGTGGGCCCTCATCCTGGAGGACCACGTGGCTATCCGTGATGCAGTGCTGGCCAGCCCGAGACTGGTAGCCCAGACCAGTATACAGCTCTACGAGATGAATCGGAGGACTATTTCACAATGGTAAGTATAAATATTATATATGCTGTGGTGTATAATATTCACGTGGTCAAATGTACATTATGTGATTGTCTGCATTATGAGGAGATGAATGCTAACACATGTTTGTGCTTTGTCTCTGTGTTACAGGTTCTCTGCATGGCAGAAGAAAGGGGAGAGGACCTTCTTGGAGCGGGGACTGGGGGCCATGCCTGCTCCGAGCCCCTCCGCCCAGCCTCTCCCTCCACCCAGCAGGGACTGGGGGCCATGCCTGCTCCGAGCCCCTCCGCCCAGCCTCTCCCTCCACCCAGCAGGGACTGGGGGCCATGCCTGCTCCGAGCCCCTCCGCCCAGCCTCTCCCTCCACCCAGCAGGGACTGGGGGCCATGCCTGCTCCGAGCCCCTCCGCCCAGCCTCTCCCTCCACCCAGCAGGGACTGGGGGCCATGCCTGCTCCGAGCCCCTCCGCCCAGCCTCTCCCTCCACCCCTGGTGCTGTCCTTCCAGCAGGCCGGACAAGGACAGCCCTTCGCCTTCCCCGTGCCGGACGACCACGCACGCCACGCCACCCAGCCAGTAGTGCCCGCTTTAGTGCCCATCCTGCCCCGCCCTCCTCCGGCCCCGCTACCGGCCCTCCTCCACCACCACCACCACCACCACCTCTTCCTCCCCCTCAACTCCCCCGGACCACAGCCTTCAGGAAGAGGAAGGCTGCAGAGGCTGCTGCTGCTGCAGCAGCAGGCCTAGTGGTGGTGGAGCCCCCCCCCCGTCAACGCAAGCAGTACGCCTGCAGCAAGTGTGGTCAGCCTAAGAGGCTGGATTAAATCTGAGCCCTGGATGAGTGATTTGACCCGCTCTGCGAAGCGTGAGTGCCGCAGAGCCGAGCGCAAATGGAAGGAGGACAAACTGCGTGTACCTCTTCACATGCTAAGAGACTGCTGGCATCACTTCCAGAATATTGTACGGGAGGCTAGGACAACATATTTTGCTGACATTATCATGTCAAACTGCCATAAGCCCCGTGTATTGTTTAAGACCATCAATGATGTACTGAATGCACCACTGACTACCTGTGTGGAGGCCTCTCGTGCTGCCTGTGAAGGGTTCCTTAACTTCTTTATTGATAAGGTCTCCTCCCTTAGGGCTTCTATTTCACCTCCTGTTTATGACCCCTCCGTTTTTGTACCCAGCCCCGCGGTATTTAACACATTTGTGCCCTTACAGGAGGTCATTGGCTAAATGAAGCCATCGGGCTCCCCAGATGATGCTGTTCCACCTCGACTCTTTAAAGAAGTCTTCCCAGCTGTTGGGCCTACTGTACTCAACATTATAAATAGCAGCCTGTCCTCTGGTGTGGTCCCGGCACTTTTTAAACATGCGGTTGTGCAGCCCCTGATCAAGAAGCTTGGGCTTGATCCTGCAGCCATGTCAAATTTTAGGCCCATCTCTAAACTGCCATTTTTATCAAATATCCTTGAGAAAATTGTCTATACTCGGCTAATGAATTTTTTTAAACGAGCACAATATTCTCGAGGTTTTCCAATCTGGTTTTAAATCCCTGCACAGCACTGAGTCGGCACTTTTAAGAGTTTTTAATGACATCTTTTTAGCTACTGATTCCAGTGACTGTGTTGTCCTGGTCCTTTTAGACCCGTCGGCTGCATTTGACACGGTGGACCATGACATTTTAATTGCCCGCCTTGAACAGTGGGTGGGCATCAGAGGCATAGCCCTTGAATGGTTCAAGTCCTACCTGGCAGATCGATCTTTTTGAGTCAGGCTCGAGGACTCTGTGTCCTCTACTGCTCCCCTATTGTATGGTGTACCCCAGGGCTCGATACTTGGCGCCGTCCTCTATTTATTTATTGCCCCTTGGTTCCATCCTCAGAAAGCACGGCATTCCTTTTCACTGCTACGCTGATGACAGCCAGATCTATATGCCACTAAAAAAGTCAGGCTCCTTTTCCATAGAGCCGCTGACCAAATGTGGATGGCATTGAATTTTTTTTATTTTAATGACAAAAAGACGGAGGTCATGGTTTTTGGTGCCCCCTCTGTGACCTCACTGCTAGACCTGGGTTCGCTGGCACAACATGTCAAACCAATAGTAAAGAACTTGGGTGTAAAAATCGACCCAGACCTTAAATTTGACAGCCAGATCAAGGCCGTGGTCAAATCGAGTTTTTTCCAGTTGAGGCAGCTGGCCAAAATTAAGCCCATCCTACAGGCGCAGCATTTTGAAGCAGTAATCCATGCATTTGTGACTACCAGGCTGGATTACTGCAATGCACTTTATATAGGGGTGAGTGGATCCTCAGTGGCTCGCCTTCAGATGGTGCAGAACGCCGCTGCCCGTCTTTTAACTGGCACTCGTAAATATGACCACATCTCACCGATTCTATCCTCACTCCACTGGCTCCCCGTGCACTTTAGGATACATTTTTTAATTCTTTTATTTGCTTTTAAAGCTCTTCATGACCTTGCCCCACCCTACCTCTCTGAGCTGTTGCAGGTCTATACACCTTCTTGCTCTCTCAGCTCAGCTGACCAGCTGCTCCTAGTAGTGCCTACAACTAGGCGTAAGCTCAGGGGGGACCGTGCCTTCTCCGTTGTCGCCCCCAAAATGTGGAACGAGCTGCCACTGCAGATTAGGCCTCATCACTGCCCCGTTTCAAAGGCCACCTTAAGACCCACCTTTTCTCTCTGGCTCTCGACACCATGTAGCTTGTTGATTTTATGATCTTATTGTCTTACTGTGTTATTGTTGTATCGTTTTGTTACTGTGTCCTTTGCTCTTAAATATTTTTTTAACTACTCTGATCTATTTAAATTTGTATTGCTGCCTATGTTTACCTTTTTTCTTCTCTTTTTTGGTACTCTTGTTTTTTTTTTTTTTTTTTTTTTTTTGCTGCTTATAGTTTTTAATATGCTCCCTCTGTACAGCACTTTGTGCTCCTGTGGCTGTTAAAACGCTTTATAAATAAAGTTGGATTGGATACTGGCCACACTCGCATCGCAGGCGTGGCCTATACTGCGCTGCTGTTGGCGGGAAGAGTGTCGAGGAGTGGCGGGCAACGATGAAGGACGCTAGGCCCAAGGACACGTGAGCCCCTAGCTTGGACGTTTTTGTAAATAGTCGAATGAACTACATGAATTCAGTTCTACTCCGACGTGAACCGAGACCTGGTTGTGGTGTGAGGGCCCGAGTGGGTCTGTGATCCACGGAGCCATGTTGTCGGTAGTTTTGATTACCGGTGGGGACTCCCTTATCAAGCGGTTCAATCAAGTGACTTTTGTGCCAACATTAATGAATTATTAATCAATTCAGATGTTTAAATGCCCCATGTACTCTTTGATTGATTGTGCCATGTATTACACAACTACTTACTAAATAAATATACAGTATTTTCCAAACAAGTCGTGCCTTCTGCCTTGTTTATTTAAACATATCGTCAATGTACACATGTTTATTACACATTACTATTCTCCCTGCAATGGCTAAGCTGTTTTCTCTACATAATGTACACATTGTTGTTATTACATTATTATTATAATAATAATAATAATAATAATAATAATAATAATTATTATTATTATATAAATAATAATTATTATTATTATTTATTATTATTATTACATTGATCAGTGATTTGTTTCACGTCGGAGGTGGGATTCGAACAGGCGACTCTCTGTGTGAGGTGAGATCCCCGCCTCCCCCCCTCCTCTCTGTGTGGGGTGGGATCCACGCCTCCTCCCCCCCACATCCCCCTCCCCTCAAACAGAGTAGATAAACAAAAATAGGTCCACAAGATCTCCCCAGAGAAGGGACTGGACTGTGCCGTTTAGGTCCAGCTCTACCCAGAGAGGGGACTGTACTGTGGTGCCGTTTAGGTCCAGATCTACCCAGAGAGGGGACTGTACTGTGGTGCCGTTTAGGTCCAGCTCTACCCAGAGAGGGGACTGTACTGTGGTGCCGTTTAGGTCCAGATCTCCCCAGAGAGGGGACTGTACTGTGGTGCCGTTTAGGTCCAGATCTACCCAGAGAGTGGACTGTACTGTGGTGCCGTTTAGGTCCAGATCTACCCAGAGAGTGGACTGTACTGTGGTGCCGTTTAGGTCCAGATCTACCCAGAGAGGGGACTGTACGGTGCCGTTTAGGTCCAGCTCCTTCAGTCAGTCCTGTTTTGCAGTCAGAGCCACTCAGTTTTGGAACACCCTACCAACTGAAATACAATACTGTGCTACCTACCACACCCTTACAAAAAAACTCAAGACATAAACATGTGATCACTTTTAATCAGTTCATTGTGTATTTTGTTATTGCTTTTTACTATTATGTTGTATTGTGTTGTAAATACTGTGTTTTACTTTTAATGCTTCTGTTCTAGGTGTATGGTCGGTCTTATAACATCTTGCCAAAAGGACTACAGTTGTGAATTAGCAAGCTGGCTAAAACTGACACATTTACAGAAATGTTGATTTAATGTGTACTGTCCTGTTTTAAATAAACAAACTGAAACTGAAACACACACAGAGCGACACACACAAACAACCACACACACAGAGCGACACACGCATACACACTTCATTACCATTTACTGTACCATTTACCATTCATGGCGCTGTAAGAGGCAGCCTCATCGCAGGAGATTTCAACCACTGCAGCATAAAGATTTTCCCAGCATGCCAGCAAATTTTCCCAGCATGCCTCTTGCCCCACAAGAGGAGACATCTACCAGTCGATCTCAAGGGGCCTCGGAGTCGATCGCTGGATGAGCTGGAAAACCCAGACAAAGACATGTTGTCATTTCGTCAGCCAATCCCTGTCCTTCTGCGTGGCTCTTTGGCCCGTCTTCTTTTTTTGGCAGGCTTTCACTGTTTCACATTTGCATGCGGTATTCAACGCCGACAGCCGGATTCGAACCCGGTGTCTCTTGCTGACGAGCGCAATGTCCGCTGCGCCACCCAGCCGCCTAGAAGAAAGGTCTTTTGATGTATATTTATAAAAATTATTAAAAAAAAGAATCTCGAGTGCCCTGAAAACAGAGAATATGTTTGGGGGACTGGAATTAGTTACATTAGCGTGGGAGCATGCAAGCGCAAAACAAAACATGTCGTCTCAATTTATATTTTGAAGTAACCTGTTTGCACTGGTTTAAGAGAATAGAACCTGCATTCTCATATACTCCAGAATAAACGTTCATTGACCGTGTTTCCAGCATCTACTCCTCGTGGACCTGACGAGACGTTTTAAATTAAACGTTTATTCTGGAGCATACGAGTGTGCGGGTTCCATTCTCTTTATTGTGATTATTACCTAGCCCACCGGATAGACGCTGGTTGTAGAAGCCAAAACCGACATATATATATATATTTTTTTTTATCAACTTTTTCTCCCATTTTCTATTTTTCTCCCATCCCAATTGCGTATCGTCCAATTCTCCCCTCCCCTGTCTCGAGCGTTGTTAGGCCATGCCTCCCACTGGCCGGCTGCAATGTGGACCAAGCCTTGCATCACGTGTCCCCTCCGGTACTCGAGGAGGCAGCCGTCGCATCTTTTCACCTGCACAGCGCGATCTCTCAGCGTCGGGGGTCTGCGTTTTTGGAGGGCACGCCGCCCCCGTCGCTTCCTGATTCTGCTGCGCAGGCTTCTATAAATGGATAGAATAGAATAGATCTTTATTGTCATTGTTACAGTTGTTACAACGAAATTTAAAATGCAGCCCTAGGTGCTAGTAAAAATATAAAAACATAAAAACACAATCCTAAACACAGTATTAAATATAAAAACAGGAGTAAGGCATAAATAACATTAATATTAACAGGGGGGGTGTAAAAGAGAATTGCACTATCCCTTAATGTTGTGTGTGCGTGGGGGGGGGGGGGCGGGGGGTGCAAGGGAGACTGTTGTTTTAAAATTTAGCTGAGTTTAGTGCACATATGGCCCTGGGATAAAAACTAAACTTCAGTCTGTTTGTCCGGGTGGGCATGACGCTGAAACGCCTGCCCGAGCGCAGCCGTACGAGGTGCTTGTTGCCCGGGTGGTGTGGGTCCTTCAGTATTTTTACTGCTTTTTTAAGGCAGCGGGAGTTGTATAGTCCCTCCAGTGAGGGGAGGGGGCAGCCGATGATCTTCTGGGCTGAGTTGATGACCCTCTGGAGCGCCCCCTCCCTCCTCTCTGCGGCTGTGCAGCTGAGGAACCACGCGTTGATGCAGTAGGTGAGGATGCTTTCCACGGAGCAGCGGTAAAAAGACAACTGTTCTGTTCTGTTCAATTTCATCATTATACATCTTTCCTTTGAACAATAAAACCCTGCAAACTACATCGGCTGCAGCTCGGAACATTCATCTTTATCAACATCCACAACTTTGATTTGCTGAGTTGGGAAATAACGAAGTGGGTGTTGCATCGTGACGCTTGTCGATTCATTGGGGAGCGACAAGCGGCCACTACACTGGTCATGACACACCCCTTATAAATGCGCTTAGTTAACACCAACTCTCTGAAGACGTACGTAAATAACTTCACTTTAATAACTTTTTTTTTATTTACTAAAGCCGATCTTTTTGAATTGGAGTGTTTTTGCAATGAGGCTCATTTGCATAGAAAGGAGCACATTTTTCGCCCATATTACCTCATTTAAATAACCGCAAATACCACGGACGCACAGAGACGCAATGATGGTGGCAACGCAGTTAGCACAGTATTTCACCCTTTTGTGAGTGCTTTGTGAATAGCAAGGTTTGTTTTGGGGGCTATTTGCAGGTATAGGGTGACCAGATGCAAAAAGTCCAAAAGCAGGACAACAGTAAGATTTTGGTGGGACAAAGTGGGACAGATAGATAATGTAATTTTTTTTATTAGAATAACATGGTCTTTACCGAGACCAATGTTTTTTTTTTGCTTCAAAAAGAGGGACATCCTCTCAATATGTTGGACGTTCGGTCAAATGGTGGGACAGTACAACCAAAAGGGGGACACCTGGTCACCCTATTTGCAGGCATAGCGTCCGAAAAAGCCACACAAACCCTTTGTGAATTCGCCCCTGAGCGTCATTTGTTCTGAATTAGGCCTATTTGAGTGAGAATAACTCAACTGCACACAGACAGGGGCCTTGATAACCATGGGAGAAATCTAGACTAACACAGGCACTCATCACCCACCTCTCGGCAGAATCCTTTCATCTCTCCCCGTCTCTGAAGCACCGTGGCTGGCCTGCCTTATGCATGAATCATAACTGGTTTAATCATACATCATACAATGTTACTGGAGAAAATTAGAGGCATCTGTCTCTTTCCCTATATTCTTGGTGTGTGTGTGTGTGTGTGTGTGTGTGTGTGTGTGTGTGTGTGTGTGTGTGTGTGTGTGCGTGTGTGTGTGTGGTGTGTGTGTGTGTGTGTGTGTGTGTGCACGCGTGCAAGTCTCTTGTTGGCCTTCAGATATTTAAAAAATGGTCTCTTCGAGTCAGAAGGAATATGCGTGGCTTCGCACTTTAACAGATCATTTGTGGGCACCGTTCTGGAGAAATGCTATAGCACTCATCCTCCTATCAGGCATCACCTGGGTCTGATGAGACTTGTCAGTCAACTGGTTATCTGTTTGAAAGGTGTGTGTGTGTGTGTCAGATGTGCTCTTTGGCTGTGCCGTTGCTTTGACATTCTTACTTAGACGTTCACTGGCTGAACAGAAGGACATTTCTGGATAGATTCAAAAGCTGCTTGGACACCTTTTTGCTTGAATACTTTGTGTAACATTTGAAATCTAATCTAATCTGATGGAAAAGAGAAGATACTGTAGATACCCATTTCTTATTTGTGTGTTCATTAGAAAGCTATCCTGCTGCAAACTAGCCTAGATTACCACAAATTAATGAAAGTGGATTAGATTAGATAGGATTATATACGATTAGATTAGATTAGATTAGATTAGATTAGATTAGATTAGAATAGATTGCAATGTATTGTCATTATACAGCACAAATAAAAATAAGTTAATACGAAGAGGACACGTCGTATCCTCTTCCATCAATTTGTGCTAAGCTAGGCTAGCTTGCAGCCGGATAGCTTTCTACTGCACGCACAGAGAGGAAATTGGTATCTATCTTCTTGTCTGACTCTGAGACTATAATGTTGGCGTGTTCCTTTAAACCAGTGCAAACAGGTTACTTCAAAATATAAATTGAGACGACATGTTTTGTTTTGACAGTGATAGTGCTTGCATGCTCCCACGTTAATTCCAGTCCCCCAAACCTATTTCAGGGCACTCAGACTCTTTTTAAATATTTTTTATAAATATACTTCAAAAGACCTTTCTTCTCTCCGTCTCCGTCATCCATTACCATCACTAACTCGGCACTAACATGCAGCCGGATAGCTTTCTACTGCACGCACAGAGAGGAAATTGGTATCTATCTTCTTGTCTGACTCTGAGACTATAATGTTGCTCTGAGACTAACCCGATGCGCTGTTAGAACGTGCCGAGAAGATTCCAGGGGCTGGCAAATCTCCGGCGAAAACCCAACATTGTTCAATTTCCTTCTGCATTTCATAACAACTAGTTCATGGAGTGCACTGCATTGTCCATGATGGAAACAAAAAAGAGGAAGGGCGAGTATGACCATGTCCGGTGTCTTATAGGGGGACACTGGGGCGGGGCCTGGTCAAGTGCATGGGTGCATTGTTTTCGTTAATGAAGTACAGTAGGTACTGGAGATAAAGATATATCTCAGTATGGCGAAGAGCGAGACGCTCAGTCAGTACTCATATAACTAGGTTATAGTTATAACCTTTCGTTATTATGCCTGTTGTTTTGACTATAATCGTGTTATTATACCTGTTGTTTTGACTATGATAGTGTTATTATACCTGTTGTTTTGACTATGATAGTGTTATTATACCTGTTGTTTTGACTATGATAGTGTTATTATACCTGTTGTTTTGACTATAATCGTGTTATTATACCTGTTGTTTTAACTATGATAGTGTTATTATGCCTTTTATTTGGATTATGATAGTGTTATTATGCCTGTTGTTTTGATTACGATAGTGTTATTATACCTGTTGTTTTGATTACGATAGTGTTATTATACCTGTTGTTTTAACTATGATAGTGTTATTATACCTGTTGTTTTAACTATGATAGTGTTATTATACCTGTTGTTTTAACTATGATAGTGTTATTATACCTGTTGTTTTAACTATGATAGTGTTATTCTGACTGTTGTTTTGACTATTTAGTTTTTTGACGTGGCATTCTTACAGCTGTTCTAACGCTGTGTTAAGTGAACAAGGGGCACCTACCTGAGCAGTGAACTCCAAGACCACGTGACTGAACTCAAACTAGAAAGAAACAGACTAAGAAATGACGTAAACTCCATGATCAAAACTGCTAAAAAAAATTTCATCAATGACAAAACCGAGGAAAACAAAAATAAACCACGTGAACTTTGGAAATTACTCAACAATCAACTAGGCTGCAGTAAAAAACTCAAAACCAGGTTCTCAAACATAAACATAAAGACGGACAACACGCTCATCACAGACAAGCTGGATGTAGCCAATTACTTAAACACTTTCTTCACAAACATAGCCACAACACTGGTAAACAAACTACCCTCCCACTCAGGGCAGTATGGGGTAGAACACATAGTAGCATACTACAAGAACCTAGGCGTCCACAAAGACGACTTCAAACTGGAAATAGTAACTACAGATGAGGTACTCAAAAAACTGAGCGCCCTCCAACCAAACAAGGCCACTGGCCATGACAACATCCCCTCCAAATTCCTCAGAGACTCAGCAGCAGCCATCACCCCAGTCATCACACACATAATAAACCTCTCCATAAAACAGGGACACGTCCCCAAGGACTTCAAAATTGCGAGAGTAACACCCCTGCACAAAAAGGGCAGCAAATTAGACCCGGGTAACTACCGCCCTGTTTCTATCCTTACATCCATCTCGAAAGTCATGGAAAAAATAGTATACGAACAGATCGAAAAGTACCTTGCGGAAAAAAATCTAATCTACGAATTCCAATCTGGCTTCAGAACATCCCACTCCACTGACACATGCCTTCTCTACTTGAACGACCACATCAAACAAGAGGTGGACGCGGGCAAATACTGCGGCATGGTCATGCTGGACCTACAGAAGGCCTTCGACACTGTCAACCACACCATTCTGATTGACAAGCTAAAAGCAATTGGTTTTGATAGTTTATCAGTGAGCTGGATACAATCCTACCTGGAGGGGAGGGAACAGATGGTGGAAGTAAACGGTACACTATCCCCCCCCCTCACAGTGAGCTGTGGTGTTCCACAAGGAAGCATACTAGGACCGCTACTATTCCTAATTTATGCAAATGACATGTCGTCAGCTTGTGACTGCAACTTGTTCCTGTTTGCGGACGACTCAGCCCTGCTGGTCTCTGACAAGAACAAGTTACAGGTTGAAAAAGCCCTCAGCTCGGAACTAGGCAAAATCTGCATATGGCTCGCCGACAACAAACTATCATTACACATGGGCAAAACAGAGTCCATTCTCTTCGGTTCAAATAACAAACTCAGCAAGACCGACGGCTTCTCGGTTACAGTGGGTGACAATATTATCACAAGGAAAGATGAAATTACCTACCTGGGTTCCATCCTAGAGGCTAATCTTTCCTGTGACAAAATGGCATCCAATGTAATAAAAAAAGTCAACCAACGAACGCGATTCTTGTACCGGATCTCCGCTCTGGTAAACAAGAATACCCTGAGGACTCTAGCAGGAGCACTCATTCAAGGGTACTACGACTATGCTTGCACCTCATGGTACCAAAGCACCTCAAAGGCACTAAAAAACAAATTACAAACATCTCAAAACAAGCTAGTCAGACTACTACTTGACCTGACTCCTAGAACCCACCTCACCCCTGCCCACTTTGACAACCTAGGATGGCTTAGAGTAGACGACAGAGTACAGCAACTTGCAATGGGCCTGGTCTACAAGATACACTACGCGACCAAGGTACCCATGTACATGTCAAAATACTTCCCAAAGGTCAGTGAATACCACGATCACAACACCAGAGGGAGCTCCACAAATCATGTAAAACCCAGATTCGGATCAAACAAGGGACTAAACACGTTTCGCAATTATGCCACATCAATGTGGAACGCCCTGCCTAAAGCTGTAAAGGAATGTGAATCACTACCCACCTTCAAAAACACTCTCAAAAAACACCTACGTGAGACTGCAATTCGAAACTGGCCCCTACAAATGTCCTAACCTAGTTGTACAGTAAATGACCAAGTAAGGCTTTGTCAATATTCCAATGTACAGTGTAAAATGTGTGTGTGTCCCCTTCCCAACCCCCCCCCCCCCCCCCACCTCCAATGTACAGCCCTCACCCAACCCACCCAACCCCACCCCACCCAACCAACCTCCTCCAATGTACAGTTTCTATGCCAAATGTATATACACTCCTTTTCTGGACACTTTTGTATCACAAACAGTACTGTATTTGCAAATCTGATATGTCATAAATGTATAGATGTAGCAGTACTGTCTATCTGTATGTCATGTATGTCATATATGTTATGATGAATTGAAAATGGGGGACCCTGATGTAAACAAGTCGAAAGTCTTTCTCTGGTCTGCATCCCCTTAACAATTGTATGTATTGAGCTGTACTGTACTGTACCCATTCTGCAATCTGTTAATAAACTTTTCAATCAATCAATCAAACCTCCGCATCATGTGTACCTCACGGTATCAGATGTGACCGACACACGCGGCGAGGTGCACCGGGTTCACCGTGTGACCGACTCTGTGTTCTTCTCTCGCAAAGAAAACATGTCACACGTCACAATGTTGACGTGTTGATTTATTGCAGTCATCAGGCTCCTCGCTTCACATTTGCATAGTGAACAGCCCTGCTCAATCAGAGATGTTGTGCTCCTCTGATTCATCTCTCTCTCTCTCTCTCTCTCTCTCTCTCTCTCTCTCTCCCCCCCCCCCCCCCCCGTCTGTGGCTTTGCG
>NC_140177.1:6831008-6838508 GCF_963971535.1 Notolepis coatsorum
TTCAGACGAAGGGCCGCCGCCGTTGGAATAGAGATGATATCGAATTCCTGCCGCGAACAACAATTACAGAGGAGTCACCGAGCGTCTCGAAGGGATCAGATGAGATCAAAATGACATAAGATAATATGAGATGATATTCCTTTATTGATCCCCCCCTTGGGGGAAATTCGGGCATCATAGCAGCATGGGGGGAGGGGAGGTACGGGTATGGGCAGGGTGATAGAAGAAAGACATAAATATAGGCAATAAAATTAGATCTGAATATAAAAATATGAGAAGAGTGTAAACAATATAGTGAACTGTCTGTATGCCCTATTGTTGGTTAGATTATACGTTATACGTATAAATATAGTTCAGCCAAAATTTAAAAAAAAATATTTTTCCTCTTACCCAGAGTAATATTTATCCATCCAGCTAGTTCTGGAGTGATCTGCTGTCTGCTGTCTGCTGTCACTGGAGCCGAACCGCACTGGATTTGTGGCACAAAAAGAAACACATTTGAAGAACTCCTTCCAGGATTCATGACACTCAAGATAACAGGCCACTGTGCTGCATCACCGCAGACCCGGCTGTGAGCACGTTCATCCATAACTCATCTGGGCAGAAAACACTTCTCGTCGATGTGATTCACAACAAGGTCTGTGGATCGTGTTGAATGACCGCGAATAACCAATGAAAGTTTTTAAAATCTGAACACCCGCACTTTTAGCATGGTGTTATTCACTGTCAAAGATGCAAAGAGAAATTATGATTCATATTCTCCTCTGTTTCATGACAATTTACTCAAGCATAGTAACAGAGACAATATTTCTGACACTAGTAATACATTCCCTGAGGTCCATAGATGTTCCTAGATACCAAGAACATGCACATTTACCTTGTAGAAGTGGAGCAATCTTCCATTTACTTGGGCAAGTACTTTCAGGTGGATTTTCAGAAAATAGGGCTATATCAGCGCCGGAGCGATGTGCATGATGGAACACGTGGCAGTGTTTGCAGGGCTATAACTATATTCTATATTATAGCTATGGATACAATACTATGGCCCATTTGACATCACCTATCTATCGTTCAATATGTGAAAAAGAATACATTTTTCCATTCATACGTTCCCGTGTTATACCGTGGTGAATATAACTATGGTTTTAGAGCGGTCTAGGGTAATTCCCGAAATGCTGAGTTATAGCCGTATACGTCAATTCCACTATAGTATAGATGTTGCAGTTTCTTGCCTGTACACGCTATTATTCCGAAATCAAATCTATATCATAGGTATTATGTTCCATCATGAATGCATGAAAGGGGGGAGGGGATCGTTTCTGATTATTTGATTGTCAGTAACGGCATTCATATTGAACACTAAAAACGCTTATCAGCCCGATCGGTATAAAAGCATTGCAGGATCAAGCTAAAATTTACATCAGATTGGATGCCATCTGGTACATCCAATGTCCATTTGGTCCACGGCATAATCCACCACAACATATGGATCGGGGATATTTGACACGCTTCAATGGAACCGAGAGAACCGTTCGCCTCGCCAGACAAGGACAAATTAAACCTGAGACATTTGGCCATCCCACAGGCCAAGATACAAGGTTACAAAGGGTGCTCGATACTGCCACCTGGGTGGATGCGGCCGGTATTGCACTTTGACATTCTCAGGATGATTCCCCATGTTAACCCAGAGGATTGAGTTAACAGGTGTGGGTATCAAGCAGGAAGAAAGACTGTCAGGTTTTAAACTGTGTGGGCATCAAACAGGAAAGACTGTCAGGTTTTAAACTGTGTGGGTATCAAACAGGAAGAAAGACTGTCAGGTTTTAAACTGTGTGGGTATCAAACAGGAAGAAATACTGTCAGGTTCTAAACTGTGTGGGTATCAAACAGGAAAGACTGTCAGGTTTTAAACTGTGTGGGTATCAAACAGAAGAAAGACTGTCAGGTTTTAAACTGTGTGGGTATCAAACAGAAGAAAGACTGTCAGGTTTTAAACTGTGTGGGTATCAAACAGGAAGAAAGACTGTCAGGTTTTAAACTGTGTGGGTATCAAACAGGAAGAAAGACTGTCAGGTTTTAAACTGTGTGGGTATCAAACAGGAAGAAAGACTGTCAGGTTTTAAACTGTGTGGGTATCAAGCAGAAGAAAGACTGTCAGGTTTTAAACTGTGTGGGTATCAAACGGGAAGAAAGACTGTCAGGTTTTAAACTGTGTGGGTATCAAACAGAAGAAAGACTGTCAGGTTTTAAACTGTGTGGGTATCAAGCAGAAGAAAGACTGTCAGGTTTTAAACTGTGTGGGTATCAAACAGGAAGAAAGACTGTCAGGTTTTAAACTGTGTGGGTATCAAACAGGAAGAAAGACTGTCAGGTTTTAAACTGTGTGGGTATCAAACAGAGAAGAAAGATGGTCAGGTTTTAAACTGTGTGGGTATCAAACAGAGAAGAAAGATGGTCAGGTTTTAAACTGTGTGGTTATCAAACAGGAAAAAAGACTGTCAGGTTTTAAACTGTGTGGGTATCAAACAGGAAGAAAGACTGTCAGGTTTTAAACTGTGTGGGTATCAAACAGGAAAAAAGACTGTCAGGTTTTAAACTGTGTGGGTATCAAACAGGAAGAAAGACTGTCAGGTTTTAAACTGTGTGGGTATCAAACAGAAATAAAGACTGTCAGGTTTTAAACTGTGTGGTTATCAAACAGAAAGAAAGACTTGTATATTTGTTTAATAATTGTCGGTTTGTTTCTTATCAATCAATATTTGTATTGTTATTACCTGCATTCCTTTTACCCCTTTACTTATTCTCTGCATTGCTATTATTATGTCTATTTTATCTACATTACTGCTGTATAATAACATTAATAATGACAATAACAATAATAACAAGTATTATTATTGTTATTGTTATTGTTATGATTATTGTCATTATTATTATTATTATTATTATTATTATTATTATTATTATTATTATTGTTGTTATTATTGTTGTCATTATTATTATTATTATTATTATTATTATTATTATTATTATTATTATTATTATTATTATTATTATTATTATTATTATTATTATTATTATTATTATTATTATTATTATTATTATTATTATTATTATTATTATTATTATTGTTATGATTATTCAGCTCCACAGTGTTGGAGTGACAGCAGACATCTCTACAGCAGATATCTCCTAAACTTGGCAAATCTGAAACTACCTGTGTGGACACATGACTCTACAGGTCAGAGGAGTGAAGAGAAGTGGGAGAGGAGGAACAGGTTGCAACAGACTGCATGTAACTGGAGTACAGATATCAGATGACAGAAATGTGACAACTCTACTCAGGTACAGTAAGTTTAGTGAGAAATACACAGTAATCCGAGTGCATATACTTATTGAAAAACCCTTGATTACATGTTGGATTACTGGAATTCTGATGATGAGATTAAGGACAACAAACGTAATGTTGAACATGATTGTAGATGATGATGATGATAATGTCATTCAAAGGACATGTCTGTGATTTGGAATATATCGTTATAGTTTTACCCTCCAATCGTATATATATTTAAGAGGCAACGTAATGCAACAGTACACAAATGTAATCAGGTTACGTTACTGTGATGGAGTAATCCAGTCCATTGCATTATTACATCTTTAGCAGGTTATCAATCATTTGTAACTTTTAACATTTTAAAAGTAACTTTCCTAGACCTGCAGAAACAATACACACACACACACACAAACGTCTCTCTCTCTCTCTCTCTCTCTCTCTCTCTCTCTCTCTCTCTCTCTCTCTCTCTCTCTCTCTCTCCCCCTCTCTCTCTCTATCCCTCTCTCTCTCTCTCTCTCTCCCTCTCTCTCTCTCCCTCTCTCTCTCTCTCTCTCTCTCTCCCTCCCTCCCCCTAAAATAATCTGTCTCCACTGGGCGTTGCTCCAGGAATCAATATGTAATCTTTAGCTCATTCTAGCGTCCTGTAGGAAGTTTGTTGTGTGTCTCTCTCTACTGCCAGCCAGACTGGCTGCTGGGGGAGACATGCAGGGAGTGGAGCCCAGACACATCTACTGCTGGCTGGGAGAGACACGGGGAGGGGGAGGGGGAGGACTCGGAGAGGCTCCTCTCTGCCCAGCAGAGGGTGATGGACACTGGGGAAATTCTGATGCCCAGGAAGGAAGCTGCCTGGGCGTCAGAACAATGGAAAACCTGTTTGGGGTTTAGACTTAAAAACAGACCAGATGGCAGCGAGTGGAACATGGTAGCGCTATACGCGGCACGAATAATGATATTATTAAGACTCTAGGAACTAATGAGGGGCTATGTGTTATACAAGGAGCAAATGTTACCATATAAAGGGGCACTTCACCAAAAAGCAATGCAAGATTTATTTTGCACTTAATCTTGCTGAATTTCCCTCGGGATCAATAAAGTACTTCTATTCTATTCTATTCTATCTCACAGACATCGAAGAACAGTTTTGCACACATTCATTTAGTTTGACCGGTATTGAGAGTATACATTAGTTTGAATATGGCCACCAATGAGGTCATCTGGGACATTGGATCACTATGTTGTGTTAAAAGTACAGCTCCGTGAAATGAGGTGAAAAAATAGCAATAATAATAATAGCTTCATTTTATATAGCGCATTTCAAAGGACCAAAGGTCGCTTTACATAGGGGGGAAAATAACAAAAGTAACAAACATAGTGGACAGACACAACATAAAAAGTGAGAAATTAGGGGTTAAAGGCCAAGTTGAAGAGGTGGGTTTTGAGTAGTTTTTTTTTTAAGGAGTCCAGAGTTGGGGCGGTGCGGAGTTCTGCAGGGAGGGAGTTCCAGAGGGTGGGAGCTGCCACACTGTGAAAGCTCTGTCCCCGAAGGTCCGCAGTCTGGTTCGGGGGATGGAGAGCTGACCAGTGTCCGTGGATCGTAGGGACCGTGACTGAGTGAGGGGGTGGAGGAGGTCAGTGAGGTACTGAGGTGCCAGAGCGTGGAGGGACTTGTAGGTGAGCAGGAGGGTTTTGTAGGTGATGCAGGATTTGATGGGGAGCCAGTGGAGGTGGATGAGGGTGGGGGTGAGGTGCTGCCAGGGTTTGGTGCGGGTTAGAACCCTGGCAGCTGAATTTTGAACATACTGGAGCCTGTCCAGGGTTTTGCTTGGGACCCCGGACAGGACCCCCGTTGCAGTAGTCCAGGCGGGAGGTGACGACGGCATGGATGAGGGTCAATAACAATACCTTGTCTTATAGGGACTGCTACCTACTTTATCATCGCACTGAGCCGTGATAATAACAAACAGAAAGGTTTTCACCGAATGTTTAGAACCTTTCTTCCGGGAAGGCGTCGTCGTGTAACCATGGTAACCACTCCCCAAACGTCCCATGCAGAGGGAAGATACACAGCACACTCAAACCTGAGACAAATTGACCAGATCTGCTTTAAAATCTTTTTTTATCAAATGTCAAAACAAACAATTCAAACTGAATTATAAGGAAATTATGATCACGAGGTACAGGGATGAGGACGGGATTTGACATTCACAGGTGTTTACACTTTTATTTTCTTTCTTTCATGTTTTACATATATAGTTTTTGTTTTTTGTTTTGCATATATATTATATATATATATATATATATATATATATATATATATATATATATATATATATATATATATATATTTGTTTTGTAAAGTTTTAAATTAGTACACTTATTTGAGTAGTGGAAAAGGGGTAGGATTAAATAAGTGTATACCTCTTCCTACTCCTTTTCAAACGTGTAAATTGAGTTATGTTTTGCTTTTGTTTGTTTATTTATTCATTTTCTTTTTCATTTAATTTCTTGAGATCAATGATTTGTTTTGATTGTATATTGTTTGTATTTATTAATTTACATGTTCGAAATAAAGATTTCAAATAAATAAACCGAACACATAGCGTTGACTCAGAATTGTCGGTTTTATGGAAATCCATACAGCAGCAGTCTGTTTGTTTATATTTCAGAAGTATGATATTAGACTTGGTCCTCAAAATGAGGAGCCTGCCGCCCGGGAGGAACAGTGGTGTTGACAGCAGACGACAGGGACAGCAGTGGTCACTAGCTCACTGGGAGATGGCTTTAAATAGAGGTAGGACTGCTGAAACTGGATAAGTTCGACTAAAGTTAAATATCCCTTTCAGTAAAGTGGCATTGATGATTATGATCTGATTATGTATGCTGCACCTTGTGTATACTGTTTACTTTTACTTCTACTCAGAGTATATATTCAGATTCAAATTCTTTATTGCCTATATTTATTGTAATTTTTTTTTTATCCACTTTTTCTCCCCATTTTCTATTTTTCTCCCATCCCAATTTCGTAGTATCCAATTCTTCCCTCCCCTGTCTTGAACGTCGCTAGACTATGCCTCCCACTGGTCGGCTGTAGTGAGGACAGATGCCTTGCATCACGTGTCCCCTCCGGTACACGAGGAGGCAGCCTGTCGCATCTTTTCACCGCAGCAGCTCAAACTCTCAGTGGCGAGGAGTAACGGGTGGGAGGCTCACGCTGCCCCCGATACTTCCTGCTTCCGCCGCACCGGCGTCACCAGACCGACCTGTAGGAGTCGCTATCCAAAACGTCCAATCCCCACCCACCGGCTTTCCCACCCTCTAACACTTGCCAGCCGGTAGCAACGCCGAGAGCTGGGCTCGAACCCAGCGTATCCTGCGTTTCCCACTGCGCCAATCAGCCGCCCTATATTTATTGTAATGTATAATATAGCCAATAAGGCATACAGACCCTCATCTGTACCTTTGTTTACACTGTTTATTTTTCTCATATATTTATATTCAGATCTCATTCTATTGCCTATATTTATGTCTTTCTACCCTGCTCATACATGTACCTCCCCTCCCCCCTCCCCCATACTGCTATGACGCCCAAATTTCCCCCAAGGGGATCAATATAGGAATATCTTATATTATCTTATTTGTGATGTTTCAGCGATCTCTCCTAGAAATCAGAAACCAAAGCCTCTTTGAGCTGCGTTGACGTCTACGATACACAATCTGAAAGTGATAGATTGCAGTCTGGCTTTGTGGAATTCATGGAATTGAGGATTTGAAATCCCAAGGGAGGATTATTTTAGTGTTACTGTTAACCAGACTGAGTCAGACAATCTGCCTCTATCCCTTGGGGGAAAAAACATCCAATGTAATGTTAACATCCACAAATCAGTCTCCTGTACTTATCGAGCAAAGGAAAAAGGTACATAATTGTACATGTTATAGCCATAAGTAATATATCAACGTATTTACATGTACATATTAAAAACGTGTAATATATTGACATATTTACAAATAAGTATATTATACAGTATTACATATTCAACGTTTTCTTTTTTACTTTTAACATTTTCAGAAAACATTTGAGTTCCCCTGCTGGGGAACAAACCCAGGATGCTCACATAACCCTAACCCTAACCTTAACCCTAACCCTAACCCTAACCCTAACCTTAACCTTA
>NC_140177.1:6843508-6891008 GCF_963971535.1 Notolepis coatsorum
TCTTCCATCACTTTCACCTGTAGCTGTGCTGTGATGTGTAAACCTGCCACCAGGGGGCATATGAGGTTCTCCCCAGTGTTGGGGCATCCTTTGAGGCAACCGTATGTCCTCTAATAATTTAAGGCTTTAAAACGTGTAATGGAGTTTTTTTTTTTTATATGTCTGTTTATTGGTTTTTTTTCCAGTGCAACCAACATTTACAAATTATATGTACTTGAAAAAGTTCTATTTGAAACACAAAAACAAAATACAAAGAACAGCGGACATCAAGACAAAGTAACATGTAGAAAAAAAAGAAAAAAAAACTGTTTCAGAGAGAGATTATAGTGATGGTAATAAGAAATATATAAAGGAGAAAAAAGAAATATATATATATAATAATAATAATCATAATAAAGTAAAAGTAAAGTAAATACTAATAATTGAAAAAAAAAAAGTAAGTTAGTTTTATTTTTTAAATAAGGCGATACCTTTGAAAAAGTGAGTACAGCAATTCATAGGTCAACCAACTCTGGTGTTGATTTGGTGCATCATAGGAGACATTTTGAAGGGGAGGGATGAGTGAGTAGTGTACCAAGGGTATTGTGTGAGTGAGTATCAGTCTGGAACTATGGGAAGGTGGGTCCTCTCAACATAGGAAAAGAAGGGAGCCCACATAGAAAATAACTTGTCTGTAGATCCTCGGAGTGTGTGTCGGATTTTTTCTAGTTTAATACAGTTAAGAATAGATTTAATCCAAAGGGCATGGGAAGGGGGTGAGGAGGATTTCCACTGAAGTAGGATTAACCGTCTTGCTAACAGAGTAACAAAGGCCAAGACCTCTTTGTTATTATTTGTCAGTTGTAGTAAGGGTGAGGTAACACCAAATAGCGCAGTCAAAGGATCTGGTTCCACCTGAGTACTGCATATTTCAGAGTGTATTGAATATGTTTTCCCAAAGGTCTGCTAGGGATGGACAGCTCCAAAACATGTGCACATGGTTTGCTGGGGACCGATTACATCGTGGACAGTTAGGTTTCACACTTTTGTAGATTCTGGATAGTCTCATTGGAGTCCAGTGAGCTCGGTGGATGATTTTGCATTGGATGAGACCAGGGGTGTAGCTCCAGATTCTGGGCCCCATGAAAGAATGTATTTGTAGGCCCCCAGTGAATGCGAGCGCGCGCAAGCGCGCGAGCGGAATTTTTTTTGGCAATTTTTTTATTGAAAACGCATAATATGGTTTTGACCTATACATTCGGATCAGCAGTTCAGCACCTGCACTGTTGGTGGGTGAGCCTAGTAAAGGATGTCGCATTGCGTTCATCTTCAATGAATGGACCAATGCAATAGTCTACAAAAGCCCCCCCTCTCTCTCTATATATCTCACACACACACACACACACACACACACACACACACACACACACACACACACACACACACACACACACACACACACACACACACACACACACACACACACACACACACACACACACACACACACACACACACACACACTTCAGAAACAAAGATAGTATCAATGAGAGCATCAATAATACACATGAGTGATGTCTAGTAAAAAAAAAAAAAAAAACACACACCGACAGTGATTTGATTAAATTAAAATGTATTATCATTATACAGCACAAGTACAGTACAATGAAAATAAGTTTGTCATCCAACCAGAGTGTACATGTAACAGTAAAGTGCAATAGTAATATACAATGTACAGGTGTTTAAACTGTATATAAAATATATAAATGAGTACTACTGAGTAATAGTGCTAATCAGATGTATGTACAGAGTTGTAGTGTTAATAATATTAAATTAAACTGAAGACACTATGGCAGCAAGTATACTGGCCAGCAGCATAACTAGTAAGAGTAGGTAAGGGATATATAGATATAGTTTCTACAGATATGTAAAAAGGATTATACTGTAACGTCCCACCATGGACTGTTCTCCCCTGTATGTGTGTTTCTCATCTCTCTGTCCCTTAGTGTTCTTTCCCTTAATTATCTCTCTCTTGCTCTCTCTCTCTCCCCTTCTCTCTCTTGCTCTTCTTCATGTCCCCCTGTTAGTCTAGTGTTACTGTCTTGTATTAGGTTCACTGTTCTTAGTGTGTGTGTAGTTACTGTCTGGTATTAGGTTCTCCGTTTAGTGTTTTGTAATCTGCTTGTTTTGTCCCAGTGTCTGGTGTTTGTCTTGTCGTCCATAGTTGTAGTTCCGTGTGTTGTTTCTTGTAGTTCTTTGTCAGTCTGTTTCCCCTCCCAGGTATCTCCAGTTGTAATCATCCCAGGTGTTTCTCGTTTGTCATTTGTTCCCGTGTATTTTAGTTCCTTGTTTCCTGTTCTCTGTGTCGGTCCATTGTCGATGTTGCACTGTCTCTGTTGGCAAGTAAGTGTTCCTCGTGTTTGATGTTCTGGTTAGAGTTTAGTGATAGTTCTTTTTTTCCCTCCTCCATCTCTCTGCAGGCCGCCGTCATCTGCTGCATAGCCGACCCGAAAAGTCCAGCATCGGAGAAGGGGGCCGTGAGAAGTGGGATCCTCCTCTGGTCCAGTACCGCCGCCTGCTCCAGCCAAAGGTGGCGCTGGATGAGAGTGGCCAGGGCGCGCTGTTTCCCGACGGCTATCGCCTGCAGCTGAGTCAGGTGCAGGATGGCTCCAGCCGCCTGGGGGCGTGGAGGTACCGTTAACGGTCGTCCAGTACCGCCCCGCCCCGCCCGCCATCAGCCCCGACATGTAGCGCGCCAGCTGCGCAGTGTTGGAGGTTGCAGCCAGGCTCTGTGTCGAGGCGATGTACACCTGGTCACTCCAAATAGCCAACTGCCTAGCCGATTTCCCCTGGGGAAATGGCTTTCGTAATGGCTCCCACACCATCTCGGGGCAAAGGATGGATGCCATCGGGCTATCAAGTCGAGGCACCCCTTCCTTCAGCCCGTGGACCAAACCCACCACCCGCGTGACTGGAGGGGGTCAGGCCGAGGATGCGGGAAATTACCTGTCCCCGCGCCACGTAAGCCTCCATTGAGGGGAAGAATGGGCAGACAACGCCTGCCTCCCTCACAGGACAGCGTTGCCAGAGATGACCTATCATGTCATCGGGAACAGGTGCCGGCAGTGAAGCAACTCCAGAGAGTTTACAACTACAGAGAGTGGAGCAACTCCCCTTGCACACCTTCTTCCACGTCATTGGCTCTGATGAAGGGAAGCTGATGTGCCATAGCCATGTGAGTGTGTCTATATGGGTGAGGGTATTGTGTGTGTTAGTTAATCAGGTTACACAAAAACCAAGGGCCCCTGAGAGGTCATGTGAGACAGTGTGTGTGTGTGTGTATTTCAGACCGACAGCTGTATTTGTGTAACTTAGTATCAAATCAATTTGCCATATGAATTAAATTGTTACTTCAAGATATTTGATCTCCATATATGTGTGTCTTTCTACTATTATCCTGCCCATTCCTGTACCCCCTCCCCATGCTGCAATGATGCCTGAGTTTCCCCAAGGGGATCAATAAAGGAATATATTATCTTGTTACTACTTGGCTTTTACAATATTGATGTGAAACTAAATTTCACTTTAGAAGCACTTCAATTATTTTTGCTGTCATCCAGCCACACTGTGGATGTGTGTGTGTGGGTAGGTGGGGGTATTTGGGGTCAACCAAACCTAAAAAGACACTTCCAATATATGTATTTTAACCACACAATGCATTTCAATATGTGGAGTGATTATTGAAACCTTGGAACAGTCTGAATGTGGTGCTAAAGCAATGTCCAAATATGAGACAATTCAAACTGATTTATAAGGAAATTATGTGCACGAGGTACAGAGATGAGGAAGGGATTTGACATTCACGGTGTTTACATTTTTATTTGATTTCTTTCATGTTTTACATGTTTTTGTTTTGCATATATATATATATATATATATATGTTTGTTTTGTAAGGTTTTAAATTGGTACACTCATTTGAGTAGTGGAAAAGGGGTAGGATTAAATAAGTGTATACTTCTTCCTACTCCTTTTGTTTTGCTTTTGTTTATTATTTTTTTTTTTCATTTAATTTCTTGAGATCAATGATTTGTTTTGATTTTATATTGTTTGTATTTATTTACATGTTTGAAATAAAGATTTCAAAAAAAAAAAAAAACATCATTTCACACCATAGGGACACTTGCACCATAAAATTCATAGCTCTGTAGAAGTGGGTCCGGATGGGTTTCTCCATGGGGAGGGAGTGGCTTGAGTGTTGCAGATTAGCCCTGCATGAAACCCAGTAAGCCTTATATCATATTATAGGAGGGGGTTCACCTTTGGCTGACTGCTCCCCCACCACGTGTGACCTGAGACGGTTGCCTCATCAAGAACCCACACCCAAGAGTATTTGTACCTACAAGTGCTCTGCCAAGTGGAACTATCAGGATATCATCTCTGTTCCCTGGAAGAGGTAGAGGATCTGGCACGGTGGTGGCAGGACAACAGCCTCTCCCTGAACGTCAGCAAAACAAAAGAGATGATTGTGGACTTTAGGAGGTCGGGGGCCAGGGACTACAGCCCCCTCAGCATCGACGGGGCACCGGTCGAGAGGGTGAACAGTTTTACATCGGAGCCCACATATCCGAGGACTTGGACCACACACATTGACAGTGTTGTGAAGAAGGCACGACAATGCCTCTACTTCCTTAGGCGCCTAAGGAAGTTCCAAGTGAGTCAGAAGATCCTTAAGAACTTCTACTCATGCACAATAGAGAGCATCCTGACTGGTAACATCACCTCCTGGTTTGGGAATAGCACTGCACAAGACCGCAGCAGACTACAGAGAGTGGCCCGTTCAGCCAAACGCAGGTTCCCACACTCAAGGACATTTACGACAAGCGTTGCAGGGGTAAGGCTAAGAGAATAATCAAAGGCTCTAGTCACCCTAACAACTGCCTCTTTGAACTGCTGCGGTCAGGCAAGCGCTACCGGAGTCTCATGGCCAGTACAGAGAGACTCAGAAGGAGCTTCTATCCCCCAGGTCATCAGGATGCTCAATGAACAATGACACTATGTAAGAACAACCCATCATCTACACCAGGGGTCAGCAACCTTTTTGACATGGAGTGCCTGTTTGAAATATAGTTGTAACTAGTGTGCCTCAACAATATTCCATGCATCGTACATTTTCTTTCTCATAATCAGGTCTTTTTAATGAAAATTTTTACATTATTACATCATTATTGTTATTGTTATTATTAACAATATTATTATGATGGTTGTATCAACCCTAAATCTGAGTTGGGGGGGGGGGGGGTGCAATGCAGACAAACAGCTGCATACAGTGCGACCATTTCACTCACATTTGCCGATTCATTTTTGGACACATCACACACCATCGGTGTGTGTACTGTACGTGTGCTGTCATAGCTCCACCTACAGGCCTAATGGAGAACACCAGGAGAACACCAGGATGTGAATGGAGGGTGAATGTGAGGTATATTGTGTAAATACGTTTTGATTGATCGCAAGACTACACTGTAAAAAAAAAATAATAATAATAAGTTACCAGAACTTAAAAATATTGAGTTATATATCGTATTTGCATCGCGTCCCGCTCTGAGCCTTACGAGATACCTCCTATCTCCTGTGATACCTAATGTATCTCCCACGAATAAAAACACATGCACCCCACCTGTATGGGGCCCCGCCCCTTATGGTGGCACAGCCCATATAACCATGACTCTGGTCATGAAACACCCTTCCTCTATTTTCGTCCCAGCGTATGGGATGCGTGCACCATACGAGACTAGCGGAATGAAAAGATTAAGGAAGATTAATAATGTTGAGGGCTTACCGGAGAGTTGTTTTTCCCTGGATTCTCCGGAGCTTGTTTCGGCGACACATGAGACCTGTGCTGGTGGTTCCTCGGCTGACGGCGACGGACCGAGGGGCAGCGTACAAGGTTTGGCTAACGGGTCGGCTTGTACAAAGGTGAGGTCTGTGTCAGTAGGCATCAATGTCGGTGTTGGTCGTGCTGTGGAGTATGTTTCGGCACCAGGGCCGGGGCGGCTTGGCGATCGTTCCACTGTAGTGGGCGATGTCCTGGCGATCCTGGAACATGCTGTTAACGCTAATGCTAATGCTAATGCTAATGCTAATGCTAATGCTACTACTGCTTCTTCTGCTAACGCTGATGTTGACGCTGGAATGTCTAATAATCCCCGCCGCGGGATTCCGCTTTTCCCTCCTCTTGCCAGCTTCATTGATGAAGGTCAGTCGGTGGTGGGTGTGGGGGGGTTCGCTGAGCTCTATTTACCTTTTTTGCGGGTGAAGGGGCTGACGACGGGGTGCAGCCCGGGGGTACCTTGGCTAAGTAGCCAGGTAGCTTCTTTTTTGTGCCCAGGCGGGGATGAACGACGTTCCGCCCGGCCGTTGCTTGATAGCATGTCGGCTCGGAGGGTGGCAGTATGGACGAATGAGTGGTATACTGCTGCAGGATGGCATTTAGCGGCGGCCAGTGTTGTGGCTCAGCTGGCTACTTTCCTATCCAAGATGGCGTCGGGTTGTAGGTCTTTGGGTCCAACCGACACTATGAACGTGATTCATGTTTGTGGTGTTATAGAGATCTTGACTCAGTCGCAAGCTATAACTGCGGGGAGGATTCGGATGCTATTTGGTTGTTAGGCATGTTTGGTTGGAGCAGTCTCCTCTTGGGGAAGAGGATAGGTTTTCTCTCCTCACGACTCCTTTTTCCACAGATAGTCTTTTTGGGCGTTCTGTGGAGGCGCAGGCGGTTATTGATTCGGGTCCTACACCGCCTCACGCTGTGCAGCCAGGGGTGGGAGCACGGTCTCGTCAACGACTGTGGCGAGATCCTCGACAGGCGGCCATGTTTCCCCCGCCAGTGGTGCCCTGGTTGGAGAATCGACAGGGTAACGCAAGGCCGACAGTCTTGGCGGCCGAGGGATCGGCCATTTTGGGTGATTTCGGGGCTGGTAAACCAACCCGTCGTCATTTTGCCGCGAGCAGCCCGCTCCCCGTTCAGTCCGCTTTCTGTTACCCTCAGAAGCGGGGCTCTGAGTGTTCTCCTTTGGCTGCGGGCCGCAAACCTTCATTGAAGCGTATGCGGCCCCATTCTTCACTTCTCATGGAGACAGGGGCTGACACCCAGTTGATGGCTGAGCCTGGGTCTGTCCGTGAGAATGTTCCGTCGTCGCGTGGTTCCAACACCGCAGGTTGTGGGTGGGTGGAACCTGGTGTTACAGCTGCCACTAGCTCCAGTGGTCAGCAGGGGGACTCGGTGCCTCTTCTGTTGAATGCTCAGCAGGGGTTACCCCGGCTTCGCCCTCGCCAGGCGGGGTATCGCGCTGTTGCCTCCCACTCCCGTCAAACCGGCAGTGGTCTGCAAAGGAGAGGCAGGCGTGATTTGAGTGGTAGCAATATCACTGCAGGGCTTCGGCGTGTAGGAGCCCATGGGGTCCTCAGGCCTTGCGTGTCTGGCTGCGGAACGACTCCTCAGCGTGTGCTGGAGGGGTGTTCAGGGGGTGAGTGTGTGTCCACAAGTTTGATGACCGCTCCTCCCGTATCAAACCGGCCCTTTCTGTCGGGGTCCCCCCTTGGGTGCTTTGCACGACGGGGGGGACCGGGCCAATTATCTGCTGTTCCTTGCGGCCCAGCGTCAGTTGACGGCGGGGGCGCTGTGGGATTATATTCACATATGGCGATGGGAATGTCCTTTGAATCGGTGGATGAGGAGAACGTTAGAGGCGGGGCTGGTTTTGCAGTTTGCGCGGCCCCATCCTCCGTTCTCAGGTTTGGTGCCGACCCTATTGTTAGGGTCGGGCGCGGTGACAGCCCTGGCCGACGAGATCCAATCTCTGTTGGCGAAGCAGGCCGTCGTTGTGGTCCCGAGAGAGGACGCAATGTCAGGCGTCTACTCCCGTTATTTTCTGGTGCCCAAGAAAACTGGGGGGGTCAGACCTATACTAAATCTGTCCATGTTCAATCGGTTGATTGTAGTGAGACCGTTCAGGATGTTGACCATCCGACTCCTTCTGCTTGCTGTCAGGAGGGGGGACTGGTTCACCTCCATAGACCTGAAGGATGCGTATTTTCACAGGAAGTTCCTACGGTTCCTGTTTCAGGGCGTAGCGTACGAGTACCACAGAATGCCGTTCGGTTATTCTCTGGCTCCCCGCACATTCACCAAGTGCGTGGCGGCTGCTCTGGGGCCTTTACGTCGTCGGGGGATACGAGTCCTGTTCTATCTCGACGACATTCTGCTCCTCAGCCGTTCAGAGGAGGTTGCCAGGTCTCATACTCGACTGGTGGTGGAATTCCTCACCAGCCTGGGTTTTGCTGTGAATTGGAAGAAGAGTACCCCTCTTCCCAGTCAACAGGTGGAGTACTTGGGCTTGACATTGAGGTCGAAGCCCATGTCGGCGGCCCACGCGGTGGTCCCTCTTGGCCTCCTCTTTATGAGGCGGATACAGAGGTGGTTTCTCTCTTTGAGAATAGATCCGGTGTGGGGCAAAGGGAGACGGTTGACGGTTCCTTTGTCGATATGGGGGGATCTCGCCCACTGGGGGAGGCTGGGTATCCTCTCCGCTGGGGTCCCCATGGGCAGCAGTGGCTCCCACGTCACGGTTTTCACCGACGCCTCTCTCACGGGTTGGGGAGGGGCGTTTCGGACCCATACAGTGGGGGGCGGCTGGACGGGTCATGCCGACCCAGCTGTCCTGCATATCAATGTGTTGGAGTTGAAGGCGGTCCTCCTGGTCCTCAAACGGCTCGGCCACCTGGTGGTAGGCAAACACGTTTTGGTCAGGACGGACAATGTGACGGCGGCGGCGTATATCAACAGGCAGGGTGGGACTCGTTCCGCCCGCCGGCTCCGGGTGGCGCGCAAACTGTTGCTATGGGCATCCCGCAGGCTGCGCAGTCTGCGGGCGCTCCACGTTCCTGGTACGGAAAATGTGGCGGCGGATATAATGTCTCGGGCGGTCCTCGTCGCGACGAGTGGGAACTCCGCCCCGACATAGTCAGACAGATCTGGGATCGGTTCGGGGAGGCCTCGGTAGATCTGTTTGCGTGCCGACGTTCTCACAAGTGCCCCTTGTGGTTCTCGCTCAGTCGAGCGGATCGTCCCCCCTTGGGGGTGGATGCCTTCTCGACCTTTCCGTGGCCGCCCGGTCTTCTGTACGCCTTCCCTCCTGTACAGCTGTTGAGTCAGCTGTTGGAGCGGATACGGAGGGAGCGCAGGACGGTGATCCTGGTTGCGCCGGACCGGGGCACGTCAGTGTGGTTCCCGGTCTTAATCCAGCTTCTGGTCGCTCCTCCTTGGGTCATTCCGTGGTCAGCGACGGCTCTCTCGCAGCACAACGGAGTGCTTTTCCAGCCTCCGGTGTTGGGTCAACGCCTGGTGGTGTGGCTGGTGGGAGGGTGAGTCTGGAGAGGATGGATCCCGCGGTGGTTGATACCATCCGGTGTGCGCATGCTCCCTCCACTGTCGCGGTTTACGCGGGCAGGTGGCGTGCGTTCCAAGAGTGGTGTAAGGGGGGGGGCTGGGACCCAGTCTCCTGCCCCCTGGATGCTGTTCTGGGTTATCTCCAGTCTCTTCTTGGTAGGCTGTCGGCTTCGACAGTGAGGGTATATGCGGCAGCTATATCCTCCTGTCATGAGGGTTTTGAGGGGACTGTTTTGTTCAGCCACCCTCTTGTGAAGCGTTTCCTGCTTGGCGCTCGACGCGTTAAGCTGGTGCAACGCTCCTTGGCTCCGACTTGGGATCTTCAATTGGTCCTCGGTCGGTTATCCTTGACCCCGTTTGAGCCGCTCGAGCAGGCGCCGTTGGGACGGCTGTCTTTCAAGACCGCGTTCCTACTGGCTGTCACTTCCGCTAAACGCGTGGGTGAGCTCTGTGCTCTCTCGGTACGTCCAGAGTGCCTGTCTTTTTGGACCGATTGCGGTGCCACTCTGCGACCTAATCCTGCTTTCGTGCCTAAGAATATCCGGAGTTCCTTCCGCTCCCGGGATATTGTGGTTCAGGCTTTTCGTCCTCCTCCTCACACTAGTGAGTTAGATGCGGGCCTTCACCTGTCATGTCCAGTCCGTGCTTTGGGGATTTACCTCAGCCGTACTCAGGACTTCAGGGTTACCGACCAGCTTTTTGTCTGTTACGGTGGGGCTCGTGCTGGTAAGGCACTGTCGAAGCAGCGCCTGTCCCATTGGTTGTGCGAGGGTATTGCCCTCTGCTACACGTTGGCTGGGCAGGATCCCGCTGGGGGCGTCAGGGCGCACTCCACTCGTGGGGTGGCTGCCTCTGCCGCTCTCCTGGGTGGGGCCTCGGTGGAGGACATCTGTGCTGCAGCTTCATGGTCCTCACCGGGCCCCTTTGTAAGGTTTTACCTCATGGACATGACCGGGGGTTCTGTCTCCCAGGCGGTTCTGGGGTCTGTGGCCTTTCCTGCTTCCCGTCCTTTGGTCGGGTAGCAGGAGTGTATGGGTATGGGCCACAGTGTGTTGAGTCACACGTGGTTCCGCCTGTACGGTGTGTTCAAGGGGTTCTAGTTCCCTCTTGTTCGCATTCAGGTGGAGTTGACTGCGCCCCCCCTTCTTTAGGAAGGATGGGGTGACGGGGCTCCCCGCACCCCTTGATGTGGGCTTACGGGTCCTCAGGGGGTACATCTGTCGGGTCTCGCGCCCGCTCTTCCCCATTATCTCGTAAGGCTCAGAGCGGGACGCGATGCAAATACGATATATAACGATAGGTTATGTAGATAACCTAGTTATATTAGTATTGGCTGAGCGTCCCGCTCTGTGCGGCCCTGAGTTCCCTCTTGAGGGATCTTTTCCTGGGACGGGTTTTGGCGAGGAAGGGTGTTTCATGACCAGAGTCATGGTTATATGGGCTGTGCCACCATAAGGGGCGGGGCCCCATACAGGTGGGGTGCATGTGTTTTTATTCGTGGGAGATACATTAGGTATCACAGGAGATAGGAGGTATCTCGTAAGGCTCAGAGCGGGACGCTCAGCCAATACTAATATAACTAGGTTATCTACATAACCTATCGTTCAGTTACTGTGCATTAAGGTTTTCAGTTTTCAATCCATAATAAGTTAACAGAAAAATAAGTACACAACCACATTATTTCAACCTAATAAAACTATGTTTATTGTCATTGTTTTAAGAACACAAGTTGACTTGGTAATACTCACACATTTTGAGTAAAAAAAATGGCTTTTAACATGTGCAATGTTCAATGAAATAGAAAAATAAATAATAAAATTAGTTGATTAATCCCACTGGTCACAATGGTGACCGTAATAATGTTTTTGTTATAAGGCTCTGCAAATGTGAATGATGTAGCAATGTATTTCCAGCTAAATTGAAATAATAAACAAATAAAGGGTCTCAATTAAATATGTGGTAGTAAAAAGAACCTGTGGGAGGATTTCAACAAGATAAATGCGACAACAGTGCAAAATATTTCACTATAATATTTCAAAGCAAAAAACAAAAACAAAAAAAAATTATAATATTTAAAAAAAAAAAATATGCTGCCCCCTGTGCATATGAAAATGCCCCCGCGTGCCTATGCAGGCACGCGTGCCTAGGGTTGCCTACCCCTGATCTACACGCACAGCACACACATCCACATGTACACACTTTAAACAAACACTCACCTTACCACTCACTCTACTCACGTTAGACACTTTAACACACTTTAGTTTAGCTTGCACTACAAACCATACCTCATTGCACCTTACCCTAAGTTGTAGCTCATCCCATTTCTGCATTGTACCTCACTGTTACTCTTTTTTACTCTGTATTGTATGTATATTGACTGAACACTTTTTGTTTACGTACTTTTGACTTTTTCTATTTTATACTTTTCTATCCATTTTTATCTAGCACACTCCCAGGAGCTCATACGGAAAAAAGCATTTCATGGAAAAGTATTTCTGTATTTTACTATGACAACTAATAAACAAACTTGAAACTTGAAACATGAACTCTCAGCAGATGATTGAGAAACGCAGCTCTGCGCTGCCTCCTGGCTCCGCTCCCGTCACCTAATGGGGCAATTTGGGCTTTTTCCAGAATGTGAAACTCAGGCGACAGACAGACAGTCGGGCGGGTTTTCACGTGATCTGCTGAAGAAATGGTCTCCGTACAGCGGGTCAAATGAGGCTCACAGGCCTCGTGCTGCAATATCTCCAGGTCAGGGGTTCTCTAGGCCAGGCGTTCTCTAGGTCAGGGGTTACACCTCAACAATTCATATACAAGCCTCCAAAAACACTTCCGACCGGCCGCACATTGAGGACGCCTGCTCCAGGCTCTCCGGTTGCGCGAGTACCTGCTCGTTTACATTTGGATCACGGATTTTACCTTTTTGAGGCGGAGAGAAAAGGATGAGTGCACGGGTTTGGGGCGGTTTTACGCGTCCTAAAGGAGGGCTTTAGCTCTGGGTCCTCAGCGGCGTGCCACCACCTCCCATTCACAGACAAACAGCTGTCCTCCTCCTTGATACCTTCTATAAATATGTATTGTTCTCTGAAGTCACGCAGCGCCGCAGACGCTCTATTCCGGGAGACGCAGCGGCTCGACTGAACCCGAGAACGGATCAAACTGTAATGAAAATCTGCTTGAAGGCGGTGATCACGACTCACGAGACAGTCAGACGGTGTCAAAATGATCACGTCTGAGAGAAAACAAATCCGGCCCACCGATGGATATATTATAGGCAATAGATAATTAGAATCTGAATATAGTTCAAGTTCTTTAATAGTTGTCATACAGAAGTACAGAATACTTTCATACAAAATGCTTCTTACTGTTACGCTCCATATACTATGAGTAAGAGTAAAAGTATACAGTATACACAAGGTGCAGCATACACATGGTACCCTAACTGGCATGATATGGTTTTGGTGGTTTCAGACACACTTAGTAGTCACTACCGTCTGTAGTGTGGTAGTGAAAGGGTTAACCTTCTGTAGTGTGGTAGTGAAAGGGTTAACCGTCTGTAGTGTAGTAGTGAAAGGTTAACCGTCTGTAGTGTGGTAGTGAAAGGTTAACCTGTAGTGTGGTAGTGAAAGGGTTAACCTTCTGTAGTGTGGTAGTGAAAGGTTAACGATAGGTTATGTAGATAACCTAGTTATATTAGTATTGGCTAAGCGTCCCGCTCTGAGCCTTACGAGATACTCCTATCTCCTGTGATACCTAATGTATCTCCCACGAATAAAAAACACATGCACCCCACCTGTATGGGGCCCCGCCCCTTATGGTGGCACCGCCCATATAACCATGACTCTGGTCATGAAACACCCTTCCTCGCCAAAACCCGTCCCAGGAAAAGATCCCTCAAGAGGGAACTCAGGGCGCGCAGAGCGGGACGCTTAGCCAATACTAATATAACTAGGTTATCTACATAACCTATCGTTATATTTCGTATTTGCATCGCGTCCCGCTCTGAGCCTTACGAGATAATGGGGAAGAGCGGGCGCGAGACCCGACAGATGTACCCCCTGAGGACCCGTAAGCCCACATCAAGGGGTGCGAGGAGCCCTGTCACCCCATCCTTCCTAACGAAGGGGGGGCGCAGTCAACTCCACCTGAATGCGAACAAGAGGGAACTAGAACCCCTTGAACACACCGTACAGGCGGAACCACGTGTGACTCAACACACTGCGGCCCATACCCATATACTCCTGCTACCCGACCAAAGGACGGGAAGCAGGAAAGGCCACAGACCCCAGAACCGCCTGGGAGACAGAACCCCCGGTCATGTCCATGAGGAAAACCTTACAAAGGAGCCCGGGGAGGACCATGAAGCTGCAGCACAGATGGCCTCCACCGAGGCCCCACCCAGGAGAGCGGCAGAGGCAGCCACCCCACGAGTGGAGTGCGCCCTGACGCCCCCAGGGGGATCCTGCCCAGCCAACGTGTAGCAGAGGGTAACACCCTCGCACAACCAATGGGACAGGCGCTGCTCCGACAGTGCCTTACCAGCACGAGCCCCACCGTAACAGACAAAAAGCTGGTCGGTAACCCTGAAATCCTGAGTACGGCTGAGGTAAATCCCCAAGCACGGACTGGACATGACAGGTGAAGGCCCGCATCTAACTCACTAGTGTGAGGAGGAGGACGAAACGCCTGAACCACAATATCCCGGGAGCGGAAGGAACTCCGGATATTCTTAGGCACGAAAGCAGGATTAGGTCGCAGAGTGACACCGCAAACGGTCCGAAAAGATAGGCACTCTGGACGTACCGAGAGAGCACAGAGCTCACCTACGCGTTTAGCGGAAGTGACAGCCAGAAGGAACGCGGTCCTGAAGGACAGCTGTCCCAACGGCGCCTGCTCGAGCGGCTCAAACGGGGCCAAGGACAACCGACCGAGGACCAATTGAAGATCCCAAGTCGGAGCCAAGGAGCGTTGCACCGGCTTAACGCGTCGAGCGCCAAGCAGGAAACGCTTCACAAGAGGGTGGCTGAACAAGACATCCCCTCAAACCCCTCATGATAGGAGGATATAGCTGCTGCATATACCCTCACCGTCGAAGCCGACAGTCTATCAAGGAGAGACTGGAGGTAACTAAGGACAGCATCCAGGGGGCAGGAGACTGAGTCCCGGCCCCCCGCCTTACACCACACTTGGAACATACGTCATCTGCCCGCGTAAGCGCGACAGTGGAGGGAGCATGCGCATTCCAGATGGTAACACCATCAGGATCAAGAACCTGCGCCCCTCAACGTACCCGTCCCAACAACTGACCTAACAGATGTATGGGGAAGAATCCCTGGCGGCACGGCATCGGTCCCAGACCTGCCTGGCCATGTCCAGACGCAATCCTCACCCGTCAGGATGAGGGCCGCCCCGCGACAGTACACCTGCACCCACATTCTCCCTGCCGGGGATGTGGGGAGCCCTTAGGCCGCGCAGATGGAGGACGCCCATAGCCAGCCGCCCGCCGCCTGGTGCAGACAGGGGGAGCGTACTCCTCCCTGTCTGTCCATACACGACACTGACGTCGTATCGTCCGTCCTGATCAACACCATTTGTGGACCAGAAGGACCGCTTTCAACACCAACACATTGAACGTAGCGCAGACCGGGCAGCATGGTTTGCCAGCTGCCCCCTACTGCGTTGGCCCGACGCATCACCAGCGAGGGAGGCGTCGGTGAAAACGCGACGTGAGACAGCGCCGTAACCGTCCTAGGACGGAACCTCCCGAGCGTGTTGACAACACGCTCTGAGATGGATGCCCATAGCCCTCCAACCGTTGACTGGGAAGAGGAATACTCTACATCCAGTCTACAGCAACCCCAGGCTGGTAGAGACCTGCCTGGTACGAGACCTGACGATCCACCTTGACCGCGAAGGACCAGAACGTCATCAGGGCAGAACACTCCGTAACCCCGGATGACGCAGAGGCCCCAGTGCGGCCTCCACGCACTTGGTGAAGATGCGGGGAGCCAGAGAAAACCGAACGGCAGCCTCTGGTACTCATACGCTAACCCTGCAAAGGAAGCGTAGGTAAGCCCTAGGATGGAAGATCGGGGATGCGCATACGCATCCTACAGGTCTATGGAGGAGAACCAGACCCCCACCTGACAGTGTTCAACAGGTAGGAGACGATCCAAAAAATGCTGAACCTTCCCATGGGACAGGTCCAGCCTGGGTCTTACACCCCTCCCTCCCGACTTCTCGAGAACGCCACGACGATGGCTTGCTTCGTCCACAGAGATTGGATCTCGTCGACCAGAGCTGTCCCTGCTGGAGACCCCGACAACAGGGTCTGTACCAAACCTGAAAACGGGTGGGGTTGTGTAAACACAAGTCCCCGCCTCACCATTCTCTCCATCTACCTCGACATATGGTACTGCCGTAGTCATATGTGACGACACTCCCAACGCACCCGCCGTCACGTGGCGCAGGTCCGCCAGGAACTGTAGATAGTTGGCCCGGTCCCCCCCGCTGTGCGAAGACAACCCTGGAACCGTGCGAGGAGCGCGTTCCGTGTCGGAACACCTGACCCTGACACCACCCACGAGGCAATCGCACCCAAGGGGGAACCCCGACAGAAAGGGCCTGTCTGATACGGGGGGCTTCCGATCAAAAAAGCCCCCCCACTGAACACCCCTCCAGAACATGCTGAAGGAGTTGTTCTGCAGCCGGACATGCAAGGTGTAAGGCCCCCATGGGTTCCTACACACCGTAGCCCTGCAGTGATATTACTACCACCCCAAACCATGTGAGCTGCGACCACTTGCCAATATTTCAGGAGTGGGAGGCACCAACATGATACCTGGCCTGGCGAAGGCGAGGCCGGGGAAGCCCGCACTGTGTGCCTCAAAAGGTTTCGAGCCCCCCTGCTGACAACACTTAAGTTGACAGACGTAACACCAGGCTCAACCAACACAGTTCAAGGTGTGGGAGCCGCTTGACAGCACAACATTCTCACGGACAGACCCAGGCTCAGCCATCAACTGGGTGTCAGCCCCTGTCCCCATGAGAAGCGAAAAGGGGGGGCCGCCCGCGCATCAACGAAGGCACGCGGCCCGCAGCCAAAGGAAACAATCAGAGCCCACTTCTTCCGCTGGTGTTGGGGAAGGGAGTGATCGGAGAGCGGGCTGCTCGCGGCAGGACGGTGACGGCTTGTTTGTTCAAGCCGAACCCATCCTACATGGCCGATCCCTCGGCCGCCAAGGCTGTCGGCCTTGTGGACACCTGTCGAATCAACGCCCAGGATACCTCTGGCGGGGGAAAAACATGGCCGCCTGTCGAGGGCCCCGTCATCGCCGCTGACGAGGCCGTGCTCTCTCTTCTTCTGGCTGCGCGGTGTGAGGCGGTGTAGGGCCTAGGACAATACCGCCCGCGCTCCAGCAGAAGACCAAAATCCCCTGCGGAGAGGGGAACCCTGAGCGGTTATAGCTTGCGGCTGGGTCAAAGCTAATAACGTCAACAACCTCGCGCGATGTGTCGACGTCGGCTGGCCCTCAAGGCCCCTCCACCAGACACCATTTTTTTTAATAGAAAAAACACCAATTCGAACACAGTTCTAATCGTTGCCAATTCCATACCGTGGCGGTACAAGCCTTAACAGCCCACCAGCCACTCGCCAGGCCGACCCACCCAAGGTGTCGGCCGGGCGGGGCATTGTTTCAATATATCAAAAACAAAGGACTGACGTTAACATGGAGCACCAGTGGTGATTGCAAACAGCACCCACCACTGTGGTGTGCACCATGAAAAGGTTAAATGAATAAAAGAGCTAAACCACAAAAACTGTAGAATGAGCAAACCCATACACACAAAGTTAAGGGGAGACGGACCAGACCCGTCTTCATTCAAAATATTCACAACAGAACACCAGCCCTAGTTTAGCCCATTTACCAAAAAAGGTAAACAAAGCCCCCCCCCGCACTACTCCCCCAGTATACAGATTGACCGTCAGTATGAATGGTTTGAGAGGAGAGAAAGCTGTAGCAAGACAGACCTTCTCATAGCAGAGTGACAAAACGAAACAATAGCCCCCTACACAGGGCCGCCCCAGGAGATGGGGGGCTTCGCGTCTAAAAACGCACAGGGCCTCACATTTCTCCCAGGCGGCCCTGCCCTTATACTACTGCAGCCTAACGCCAGGCAATGTGGGACCCAAGACAACAATTGCCTGTGCACAGACACGCAACATGTTTATCATGTCGGCTGGACCCATAGCCCCACTACCCGACGCCAACCCAGATGGGAACACCGTTCAACAAACCCCGCCGGAACACAAGGTAAAATACCTGGCTAGGAACCTAGCCACGACCTACCCCGTTGTCAACCCATTCACCCGAAAAAGGTAAATAGAACTCAAAAACCCCACAACAGCTACCGACTGACCTTCATTGATGAACCGGGCAAGAGGCGGGAGAGTGACAACATCTCACGGCGGAGACATTAAAACAGCATAGCAATTAGCAGTAGTGATAGCATGCGGCAGTAGCGATAGCATGTAGCATAGCTTTAGATGTCTTAGCAGCACGCCCAAGACAGCTTGGAAACCGTTCCCTGCAGAGAACGTTCACCAAACCATCCTGCCCCCAGCGCCAACACACAACATGGTTGTGTTAACAAAACAAACCAGCATTACTAACACTAATACCCATGCCTGAAGACACAGGGCCTACCTGAGTACAAGCTGGCCCGACAGCCAGCCTTGTACAGCTGAACCTCGATGTGCAGTCATCAAACGAGGAACATCAACACAGGCCCATCGTGTCGCCGAAAACATGCGTCGAAGATGCCAGGGGCCAGCAACCTCCGGTAAGCTTCCAACATTATTAATCTTCCTTAATCTTTTCATTCCGCTAGCTCGTATGGTGCACGCATCCAATACGCTGGGACGAAAATAGAGGAAGGGTGTTTCATGACCAGAGTCATGGTTATATGGGCGGTGCCACCATAAGGGGCGGGGCCCCATACAGGTGGGGTGCATGTGTTTTTTATTCGTGGGAGATACATTAGGTATCACAGGAGATAGGAGTATCTCGTAAGGCTCAGAGCGGGACGCGATGCAAATACGAAATATAACCTTCTGTAGTGTGGTAGTGAAAGGTTAACCTGCTGTAGTGTGGTAGTGAAAGGTTAACCTTCTGTAGTGTGGTAGTGAAAGGTTAACCTGCTGTAGTGTGATAGTGAAAGGTTAACCTGCTGTAGTGTGGTAGTGAAAGCATTAACCCTTTGTAGTGTGGTAGTGAAAGGGTTAACCGTCTGTAGTGTGGTAGTGAAAGCATTAACCCTTTGTAGGGTGGTAGTGAAAGGTTAACCTTCTGTAGTGTGGTAGTGAAAGGTTAACCGTCTGTAGTGTGGTAGTGAAAGGTTAACCTTCTGTAGTGTGGTAGTGAAAGGTTAACCTGCTGTAGTGTGGTAGTGAAAGGTTAACCTTCTGTAGTGTGGTAGTGAAAGATTAACCTTCTGTAGTGTGGTAGTGAAAAGGTTAACCTTCTGTAGTGTGGTAGTGAAAGGTTAACCTTCTGTAGTGTGGTAGTGAAAGGTTAACGACCTTTGAGTACTAGCTAAGCGTCCCGCTCTTAAGCCATACCGATATATACCTCATCTCATGTACCTAGTGTACTCCATCAACGAATAAAACCAAATACACCCAGAACCTGCCAGGCCCCGCCCCTACTGCTGTACTATATAGCAGAGGTGTGGACTCGAGTCACATGACTTGGACTCGAGTCAGACTCGAGTCACGAATTTGATGACTTTGGACTTGACTTGACCAAATAAAAAAAGACTCTGACTTCGACTTTGACTTGTGACCCAATGACTCGTGACTTCACCTGGACTTGAGCCTATTGACTTGAGAAGACTTGATACATTCTCCCATGCCCAACGATTAAAAATTATGTTATTAAATGTGCCGTGAATTAATACATTTCCAGCGAATACATTTCATTCGCGCAGCCGGCTTCTCGGCTCCAGTGTAACCTGCGGAGATAGTGGCCGTGTTTTGTTTACACCAGTCTAGACTCACTGTCATGGCGGCCCCCAGTAATCAAGTTTGGATATCCTCACTATTTGTCTTTTGGACCGGTGGTCGTCTGTTTATTAAGATCGAATGGACCATGGGTCAACTTCCAGACATCGGATGATTGTGGATTCGGGTATCAAAACGTTTTGAGAGTACGGATTTGTTGCTGAATGTGGACCCGGGAACACGTTGTTTGGGTAAGTCACTTATGATGTTATGGTAAGGGTATGGAAGATGAACGTATGAGGGTCCGGATATCTTTTCTTCGAATAATAATATAATTGTCCGAGTTATGAATGCCGGGAGTGTATGTTTGGTAAACCTTTCCAGTTCAACTGTGTGTGCGTATTGGCTTCGGTGATTCGGTACAGGGGTTTAAGGCTTAAACTGGGTTTTGATGATAACTTAATCGATGCAGATTAAATTTTGTGCGTCTGTATGTGTAGTTGTGTACTACTGTCGTGAGTTTGAGTCACATTGGTCTAATTTAAGCCTCCGTTATACGTTCCGTATGACTCGTTTCATATCTGTGTATATCTAATGTGCGCGCTGTGCAGTCTGTTTACGTTGGCAACATGAACGATGAATGAACACGGGTCACTAAGGAATTTAACTTGCTTACATAGAAACAATGCACGATAACGAGACCTTTCATTATACCGTCATGTTATGACTAAGATATCAAGTATTTACTCCCGAAAAATGTTTATGTATGGTGATAACGGTCGTATATTGTTAACTTAGCTCCTGTACTCTGCCGTCTACTCTAAGCCATCCTAGGTTGTCAAAGTGGGCAGGGGTGAGTGCAATACAGTACGGCTCAATACACACAATTGTTAAGGGGATGCAGACCAGAGAAATACGTTTGTCTTGTTTACATCAGGGTCCCCCATTTTCAATTCATAATATTGACATTTATGACATACACAACATACATGACATTTATGGCATAGGGACATACAGGTATTTAGTACTGATACATTTGTGACATATACGGTATTCAAATATACAGTACTGTTACCCATAGATCCTGACAGAGTATATACATATGATGGGGAGGGGACTGTACATTAGGAGGGGGTGGGTGGGTGGGTGGGAGAGAAATATACATACGGTGGTGAGGAGGAGACTGTACATTTGGAGCTGTTGGCCTTGCTGAGTTTGTTATTTGATCCGAGAGAGAGAGAGAGAGAGAGAGAGAGAGAGAGAGAGAGAGAGAGAGAGAGAGAGAGAGAGAGAACTCACACGAATTAGGCCCTACCTAATTCTAATACCTAATAAACTACCTAATATACGAAAGGCAGAGATGCCATGTCATTTCAGTACAGATTTTTTATACCCCAAAATTGATAAAGGGTTAAGGTAGACTAGTTAGTTGACCGGGGTCTGCTATTATGGATCATGTGCCATAGACTGATTAGACTGTATATACAGGGCAAGCAGACGTTAAATAAATGATTGGTCCAAGTGGGAAGACAATATCTTGGTTATTGTAACTGAGGGGTACAATTCCCTGACTGTATTAAAGAGTATGATATATTAAACCACTACTAGTTATGTACTTTAATTACTGGCCATACAGTACATGAATATATATGGTGAACACCCACACAAGAATACGGCATTGACACATAGAGTACTATTTAGAGGGTATTTATTATTATCAAGCAACGTTAGGTTACAGATTGAGAATTATGCTCGCGCTTGTATGGCGAAGAACACACGTAAAGTAAGTCAAGAGCGTAAGTCAATGAGAATAGTATGAATACTAGGATGGGTCTAAACTGACGCCACATGTGGTATAGCAATTACATAGGGCACACTAGTAACAGCTGGAGACACTGGGGGGTTCCCTCCGGGTGTAAGGCCGGCCGGGGTAGAGGAATGTTCGGGTACAAAGTCTGGGTCAACGAGGAATAACGAGGTTCCAGATACAGGAGCCAGTGCATGTATTCCCTTGATCAGTAGACAAAGCAACAGCTATAATCCAGTATGCTCGACAGCATGGAAGACAGCTAGCCAGCCTCTTCCTAGAGGCGGGCTCGAGTGATGATCCTCACGGGGGGTAGATCCCAAACGACAGTGGGGTCGACGGTTCTCTGCTCCAGCAGTCACGGTCCCAAAGCAATATAATCCAACCAGAAATGGTTCTGCAGTCGCCGGTGTAGGTTCTCCGGTGTACATATCCAACGGTTCTCGTCTAGGACTCCTCGGGTGGGGGCACGAGTTTAGGCCGCCCAGCCTGGATAAGTGCACTAGCTATATACACGACGAACCGGTGGTAATGCTGGTCACTGAAGAACTGTAGCCGCACGATACACTATAAATGATAGACTATTACTTCACATTAGAATAAGTCGAACTCAACGTTACTGCGTTAAACTCTGACACTTTAGCAATCTATTCGCACGCGGTTCTCAAGGCTCTATTTAGAGGCAAAGTTGCTCACTTCACTGCACGTTGTCTCGTGGTGAAGGCTTTACTAGTAATGAACGAATTGCTGCTGTTTCCACCTGCGCCGTATTTATACGTAAGGTGAATTATCTAGTGCCAACCTCAGTTCTGTCTCGTATTACTGCACAGACTCTGGACATGTTGAGACATGCCCGGAGTTGCCTTTGAACTTGCCGTTGGGGGCTTGGCCGTTGGCGCCTAGGGGTCGCTGTCCAATAGGAGAGCGAATATTACTCTGGTTTGTACCCAGGTAAAGGGATCTTCCGTGTATATATACAAATAATATACAAGGGATATCAAACGATATACAAATATTATACAAGGGATCTCAAGCAATAAATATATATATTCGGTTTAATCTGACCCTTTGTAACAGTTATTGTTATCCTACCTTAATGGATATGGTGATCCTTATTAATTTTTTTTCTCAATATACTCCTGAACTGGTTTTCTCAAGCAGCTATTGCCCAAATGTATCTAGTTGTAAGACTAACCCTGATTCTGAATATTATTACATTTATAGTAATTAGATTATGTTTTGCCAACAAGTTGATAATGAATATTTTTGGTGAAGCGCGTATTATGACTTGTTTAGGACTCGAAACTCAAAGGTTAGGACTTGGGACTCGACTTGGGATTTGTCAGTCTTGACTTGGGACTTGACTCGAGACTTGCCTCTCTTGACTTGGGACTTGACTCTGGACTTGAGTACCAAGACTTGAGACTGACTTGTGACTTGCAAAACAATGACTTGGTCCCATCTCTGCTATATAGTACTGGGCGTGGCCACCACTCACTCTTCCTCGAAAAAAATCGTTTCCAAAGAAAAGTTTCCCCAAGGGAACTCAGGGCACGCTAAGAGCGGGACGCTTAGCCAGTACTCATATAACTAGGTTATATACATAACCTGTCGTTATATATTCGTACTGGCATTGCGTCCCGCTCTTAAGCCATACCGAGATATGGGGTAGAGCGGACGCGAGGCCCGACAAATGCACCCCCTGAGGACCCGTAAGCCCACATCAGGGGGAGGGGAGTCCCGTCACCCCATCCTTCCTAATGAAGAGGGGGCGCAGTCAACTCCACCCGAGTGCGAGCAAGAGGGAACTAGAACCTCTTGAACACACAGCACAGGCGGAACCACGTGTGACACAACACATTGTGGCCCACACCCACACACGCCTGCTACCCTACCAAGGACGGGAAGCAGGAGAGGCCACAGACCTCAGAACCGCCTGGGAGACAGAACCCCCGGTCATGTCCATGAGGTAAAACCTTACGAAGGGACCCGGTGAGGACCATGAAGCCACAGCACAGATGTCCTCCACCGAGGCCCCACCTAGGAGAGCGGCAGAAGCCGCCACCCCACAAGTGGAGTGCGCCCTGACGCCCCCAGGGGGAGCCAACCCGGCCAACGTGAAGCAAAGGGCAATGCCCTCGCACAACCAATGGGACAGGCGCTGTTTCGACAGTGCCTTACCAGCACGAGAGCCCTGAGTACGGCTGAGGTAAACCCCCAAGCCCGGACCGGACATGACAGGTGAAGGCCCGCCTCCAACTCACTAGCGTGAGGAGGCGGATGAAACACCTGAACCATAATATCCCTGGAGCGGAAGCACTCCGGATATTTTTAGGCATGAAGGCTGGATTAGGCCGCAGAGTGGCACCGCTATCGGAACGAAAGACAGGCACTCTGGCCGTACCGAGAGAGCACAAAGCACACCCGCGCGTTTTAGCGGAGGTGATGGCCAGCAAGAACACAGTCTTTGAACGACAGCCGTTCCAACAGCGCTTGCTCAAGAGGCTCAAACGGGGCCAAGGACAACCGACCGAGGACCAATTGAAGAGCTCAGCTCGGAGCCAAAGAGCGTTTCACCGGCTTAAGGCGTCAACGCCAAGCAGGAAAGGCTTCACAAGAGGGTGGCCTTACACCACTCTTGGAAAATACGCCACCTACCCGTGTAACCCGCGATAGTGGAGGGAGCATGCGCGTTCCGGATGGTACCAACCACAGAAGGATCCATCCTCTCCATACTCACCCTCTCACCAGCCAACCCACCAGCAGCTGGCCCAGCACAGGGAACTAACACAGAGACCTGTGCGCTTGAGAGAAGGCCCGCGATGACCAAGGAACAGGCCATGACGGGATACCAAGAGCTGGATCAGGACCAGTAACCACACAGCTGCGCCCCGGTCCGGCGTAATCAGGATCAAGGACCTGCGCTCCTCAACGTACTCGCCCCAACAACTGACCTAACAAATGTATGGGGGAAAGAATCCCAGGCGGCACGGCATCGGTCGCAGACCTGCCTGACTATGTCCGGACATAATCCCCACCCGTAAGGGTGAGGACCGCCCGGGACATTACACCTGTACCCACATTCACCCTGCCGGGGATGTGGAGAGCCCTCAGGCCGCGCAGATGGAGAACGCCCATAGCCAGCCGCCCGGTGCAGATGGGGGGAGCGTACTCCTCCCTGTCTGTCGATATACGACACTGACGTCGTATTGTCCGTCCTGATTTGCCTCTCACCGGGTCTATTTCCATACTGGAAAAGAACCACTTCCGTAACCTCCTCCTGGGGTGAAGAGGAGGCCAAGAGGGACCACGGAATGAGCAGATGCCCTCATACCGAGCAGGCGTATCACGGACAGCGCCGTAACCGTCCTAGGACGGAACCTCCCGAGCGTGTCGCAACACCCTCTGAGAGGGATGCCCATAGCACTCCACCCGTTGACTGGGAAGAGGAGTACTCTACTTCCAGTCAACAGCAACCCCAGGCTGGTAGGAACCCTGCCTGGCATGAGACCTAACGATCCACCTTGACCGCCAAGGACCAGAACGTCGGCAGGGCAGAATACACTTCGTAACCCCTGACGACGCAGAGGCCCCAGTGCGGCCTCCACGCACTTGGTGAAGATGCGGGGAGCCAGAGAAAAGCCGAACGGCAGCCCCTGGTACTAATACGCTAACCCTGTAAGGAAGCGTAGGTAAGCCCTAGGACGGAAGATCGGGGATACGAACACGCATCCTACAGGTCTATGGAGGAGAACCAGACCCCCACCTGACAGTGTTCAACAGGTAGGAGACGATCCAAAAAATACTGAACCTTCCCATGGTCCAACATGGGTCTGACACCCCCCCCCCTCCCGATTTCTCTGGCACCAGAGAACACCGGGAGGAAAACGCCACGACGATGGCTTGCTTCGTCCACAGAGATCAGATCTCGTCGACCAGAGCTGTCACTGCTGGTGACCCTGACAATAGGGTCTGTACCAAACCCGAAAACGGGTGGGGTTGTGTTTTAAATACAAGTCCCTGCCTCAGCGTTCTCTCCATCCACCTCGACATATGGTACTGCTGTAGCCATATGTGATGACACTCCCAACGCACCTGCCGCCATGTGGCGCAGGTCCGCTAGGAACTGTAGATAGGCGGCCCGGTCCCACCCGCTGTGCGTAGCCAACCCTGGACCCATGCGAGCAGAGCGTTCCGTGTCGGGACATCTGACCCTGACACTACCCACGAGGCAATCGCACCCAAGAGGGGACCCCGACAGAAAGGGCCGGTTTGATACGTAGGCTACTTCGGAGGCGTCGCTGAAGACGTGCAGGTCCATCTGGCACGTCTCCAGCCGCACTGTGGGTGGGAAGTAGCTGCGGCGTATGTTGACACCTGGGAGCGAGTTGAGTTCTGTTTCCCACTCTCTCCATGTGGAAGCAAGGTGGTCGGGTATGGGGTCGTCCCAGCCCTGGTCCTTGTCCCACAGCTCTCGCACAATAATTTTTGCCCTGGTGGTGTAAGGTAGAATACATCCCAACAAGTCATATTGTCTGGCGAGTGTTCTGTATACACTCCGTCTGGTGGTCGGTAGTGAAATCGACCTTCCCTGCTCCTTGGTCAGGGGTGTGTGTCTATAATGGAGCGAGTCTGTTTTGAAGCGCCAGACTAGTCCTAATGTCATTTCTTGGGCTTCACCTGGGATGGTCGCCATCCAGGTCTCGCTGCTTGCTGCCTTGTTCTCTGGGGAGAGGCTGCGCAGTACTTGAGGGTCGCTGCTGGCCCACTGCCGGAGATCAAAGCCGCCTTTGATCAGGGAGGCGCGGAGCTTGAGTAGGAGGGCCTCGGCCTCTTCTGGCGTCGAGACGCTTTGCAGACATGTTGTCCACGTAGAAACTCCTCTCTACACTTTGTCGGACCTCCTCGTCGGCTGCTGGGTCCTCTGCGACGTGTTTTTGCAGTGCGAACGTAGCACAGCATGGGCTGCATGTGGTTCCGAAAGGGAGGACTTCCCATTGATAGATGGATGGTTGCTCATCCCCGATCCTCTCTCTCCATAAGAACCGCAGCAGGGGCTTGTCCTCTTCCCTTTGATGTCGCCGCTGATGGCCACCTTGTTTTGGCGGAAACGTAGCAACACGCCTAGTAGAGAGGGGCCGAGTGTCGGACCGGGCAAGAGTTCTTTATTCAGATTCTGTAATCCGATCTGGTAGCTGCAGTTAAACACAATACGATCCTTGCCGTTGTGGTGGACCTTGTGGTGGGGCACGTACCATGATTCGGTCGTCTGATCGGCCTCTTGAATGTCAATTTTCTTTATGTGTCCCGCTGTGATTAGCTTGTCAATCTCAGCGCGGTACACAGTGGCTTGAGCGGGGTCTCTGGCTAGGCGCCGCTCGGTGTTCAGTTGATATCGCTCCGTCGCTTCTTTTGAGGCGTGGAAGGTGGGCATACCCTCTCGCCTCAAGAGTGGAGTTGCGTATCTCATCACTCCATTGACCTCGACTCTCTTTGTCCTCTGCTCGAGGAGGGCTATGGCATAAATGTCTTCCTTGGAACGAATGTGTTTCTTTTCGTTCTTAAAGGGCATTGTCTCTAGTGTCCATAGCCTCTCGACGTGCTGTAAGAGGGTGGTGTCTTCTTCTGTCACTCTGGAGTGGAGGCAGCGAGTGGCTGCTGGTCGGTTGGGAGACCTGGAGAGGGGGCCTTGTAGTGTCCATCCTAGGCGGGTCTCGACTGCTGCTGGACAGCCTCTGGGCCCGATGTGGACCCGGTCCGTTGGGACGATGAGTTGTGCGTGGTCGGATCCTATGAGCAGGGTCGGGGTGGCGCCGTCGATGAGCGGTATAGGTAGTTGACGCAGGTGTACGTATTTTTCCATCAGCTTGGGGATGGGGTAGGTGTACCGCGACAGGCCTATGTCTTGGCTGGTGAAAGCGTTAGTGATCCAGCTGGGCTGCAGCGGATGCGAGGAGGAGAGTCTTTTCTGACCCGTCGTCAAGGACGGCGTAAGTGTCCATGACCTTGTCCTCGTAGCTTAATGTCACTCGGACCACTTTCAAGAGCACTCGGGAGCTCCCGCTGCTGGCGGGGTCAATATACATGACGCTTACTCTGGTGCTGCTTGGGGGTGCGAGTTTCTTCCTGTTGCTGTCATGCAAGACGTCCAAGTGGGCGCCGTCACACCGGCTGCACCTCTTCTTCAAGCGGCACTCGGCTGCCATATGGCTGCGCGCACAGCGGTAACAGCGGCGGTTGGACTTTATCCATTGACTCACCTCGTCGGCGGTCATCTTCTTGAAAGTGTCACATTGTGACAACCAATGTTCTTTCTCGCAGTACTGGCATACAATCTTCCACTTCTCTTTCGTCGAGGGGGTGTTGTGGTTCTTGTTCTGCGGTACTGATTCGGCTTGGTGCATGACGGTCACCAGCCTGCGGTTATCGTTGGATCTCCGAGGTCCATCGCTGGGGCTTGGTCCACTCCGCACGAACGTATCCAGTCGTAGGCTGCTGACTTCTCTCGCGAGGAAGTCGGCCAGGTCTAGGAGGGATGGCTCGGGACCGTCGGGATCACGGTGGTCTCTTTGCCGCCTGAAGCGCTCTTGTCGGGCTGGAGGGAGCTTCTCTAATATCCTTTCTACATTAGAGTTAGCATACAGTTCGTTTCTACCCTTTTCCTTTTGGGACCCCAGCATCCCTACCAGGGATTGTACCTTGATAGAGAGGTTATCCAATGAGCGATTGTCTGTGGCTGGGGGGAGACGGTCAATATTCCTTATCTCTTGTATCACGTAGTCCCATATGCGTCCATAACGCTGGTCGAGGGCTACTAGAGCCGCGGTGTATGGGGTACTTGAGTTGGAATATGCCAGCGCTATATTATGCGCTCTGGGCACCTTGAGGTGCTTGAGGAGGATAGCATATTTGTACGACTCATCAGGGACGTCGGACATCATAGTCTCTAAGCACATCCGTAATTCCGTGTACTGTGCTCTGTCCTCGTGCGTAAAATCCGGGAACGTCGGTGTGCCAAGGTACGATGCCATGGATGGCTGGCACATCGGTGAGCGTTGGGGGAGAGGCCTCCTGGGCGAGTCTCCCCGTACGTGTCGTCGTGGGCTGGTACTTGGTGGGTACCAAAGCCCGGGTACCCAGGTGCTGTTCCTCGGGGCTGGCTGTGCGTCAAACTCACCCCTGAGTTGAGTCGGGGGTCTGTAACGCAGGGCCTCGGGGGTAAAGTCTGGGCTGTACTGGACCTCCTGGTCCTGTGGAGTACGATGCTGCTGGTAGGCTTGACCTTCCTCCTCTTCCTCTTCCTCTGCTAGGTCTTCTAGATCTTGAAGTCGTCTATTCAGTCTCTCGGCGGCATGGGCCGGTTCTTCCCCGTTGCTGGGTCTCGCATGGACCGGTCGGGGAGGGGGTTCGGAGACGTGGATAGGCTCTTTCTGTTGGCCGGGCTCCGGGTCACTTGGTCGGGTAGGGGAAGGTGCCCTAGACCCTTGTCGTGACGATGCCCTGGAGCTCCGTGCGGAGAGAGGGGGTGTCGCCCTGGCAATCAATTGCTCCATTATCTGCGCTTGTAGCCGGTCGCGCTCTGCTTCGCGCTTGATGTGAGCGAGGTCGCGCTCTGCTTCGCGCTGGGCTTGGGCTGCGTCGCGCTGTGCATTGGCGGTGTCGCGCTGTGCATCGGCGGCGGCGCGCTGGGCATCGGCGCGGTCTCTTTCAATATTTTCTTCCGTCTGGAGGCGTCTGGTCTCCAGGCGTATGCGGTCGTCTTCACTCCTTTGCTGCGCCTGGAAGCGCTCTCGCTGGGTTGCAGAGTGTTCGCGTTCACTAAGGGCTTGCGCTTGGAGTTGCGCGTGAAGGCGCTCTCTTTGGTCTGCAGATTGTTCGCGCTCACTCAGTTGTTGAGCCTGCAGGCGTTCTCTTTTCATAGTAGAGTGTTCGCGCTCACTTAGCTGTTGCGCCCGGAGGCGCTCTTGTTCCATGGAAGAATGTTCGCGCTCGCTAAGCGTCTGTGCTTGGAGTCGATCGCGTTCAGTGGAGGCTGCCAGGGTGGCGATGAATGCCTGCGCCAGCATCTTGTCCGCCTCGCTGGGGGAAGACACTGATGGAGGTGATCAGCTTCTGACAGTGCTCGTTGGAGATCCGTTCTCCTGGCGCGCTCCGAGGAGGTCTATCTCCTGGGCGCGCTTCTCTTCTGGTAGTGGGTCGGGTTCCGTCCCTGGAACGCTTTCTTTATCCTGGAGCTCTCCGGGGACCGTCCCGTTGACGTTGTCGGGGGGTATAGTCATGTCATGTCCCTCCTGGTCCCCCCCGTGAGCTTGGTCAGTTACGTTAGAACCCACTAGGGTCTCTACTGGCAAGGTCGCCTGGTCGGTAGGGTTTGACATGCTTTTACTATCCGCTTTTTCCGCATTTAACGTCTGTATAAAGCTAGGTATTAGACTGGCAGCGTAGTCCTCTAGGTAAGGAGGTGGCTGACATCTGCGCTGCGGGCGTTCTAGCTTAGGAGAGCCGTTTGTGGAGTGTTCACCGCTGGCCATGGTTAATATCAATATTATATTTAGATATTACACTGATATTCCTCCGGCTCGAAGGACCAATTGTAACTGAGGGGTACAATTCCCTGACTGTATTGAGAGTATGGTATCATTAAACCACTACTTAGTTATGTACTTTAATTACTGGCCATACAGTACACGGTATATCTGGTGAACACCCACACAAGAATACGGCTTGACAAAGAAAGTTCTATTTAGAGGTATTTATTATTAGAGCAGCAACAATAGGTTACAAATTGAGAATTATGAATTGCGCTTATATGGCGAAGAACACTTAAGTAGGTCAAGAGCGTAAGTCCATGAGCATAATAAGATGGGTATAACTGACACCACCTGTAGCATAAGAATTACATAAGGCACACTCGTAGTCAGCTGGAGATACTAAGGGGTTCCCTCCGGTTGTAAGCCAGCAGGGGAGAGGAATGTTCGGGAGCAAAAGTCTGGATCAACGAGGAATAAAGAGACTCCAGATACAGGAGCCAGTGCAATAATCCCTTGGTCCGTAGACAAAGCAACAGCTATACTCCAGTATGCAAGACAGCATGGATGAAAGCTAGCCAGCCTCTGTGGTCCTAGAGGCGGGCTCGATGGTGCTCCTCACAGGGTAGATCCCACACAGCAGTGGGGTAGACGGTTCTCTGCTCCAGCAGCCACAGTACCAAAGCAATATAATCCAGCCGGAAAAGGCTCTGCATTCGCCGGTGTAGGTTCTCCGGTGTACATATCCAACGGTTCTCGTCTAGGACTCCTCGGATGGCGGCACGAGTTTAGGCCGCCCAGCCTGGATAAGTGCACTAGCTAGAGTACGACGAACCGGTGGTAATGCTGGTCACTGTAGAACGGTAGCCGCACGATACACTATAAATAATAGACTATTACTTTACAATAGAATAAGTCGAACTCGACGATACAGCGTTAAACTCTGACACTTTAGCTATCTATTCGCACGCGGTTCTCAAGGCTCTATTTAGGGGCAAAAGGGGCCCACTTCACGGCACGTTGTATCGTGGTGAAGGCTTCAACGTTTTTGTCTAAGTTACTAAGTGCTGCTGTATCCACCTGCGACGTATTTATACGTAAGGTGAATAATCTAGTGCCAACCTCAGTTCTGTCTCGTATTACTGCGCAAACCTGGACATGTTGAGACATGTCTTAGCGGTAGCTTTGAACTTGCCATTGGGGGTATGGCCGTTGGCGCCTAGGGGTCGCTGTCCAATAGGAGAACGAATATTATGGTCTGGCCTGTACCTAGGTAAAGGGATATTCCGTGTATATATACAAAGAATATACAAGGGATATCAGACGATATACAAATATTATACAATATATCTCAAGTAATAAATATATATATTCGGTTTAATCTGACCCTTTGTAACAGTTACTAATCACTGCCAATTCCATACCGTGGCGGTACAGGCTTTAGCAGCCCACCAGCCACTCGCCGGGCCAACCCACCTCATGGCGTCGGCCGGGCGGGGCACTGTTTCAACATGTCAAAAGCAAAGGACTGATGCTAACACGGAGCACCAGTGGTGGTTGCAACCAGCAACCTCCACTGTGGTGTGCACCATGAAGGGGTTAATGAATAAATGAACTAACACCACAAACATACTGTAGAATGGGCAAGCCCATGCACACAACGTTAAGGGGAGGCGGACCAGAGAGAACCAGTCCCGCATTCATTCATAATATTCACAACAGCACACCAGCCCTAGACCTCAGCCCATTTACCCATAAAGGTAAACAAAGCCCCCCCCGCACTACTCCCCCAGTAGACACCGATTGACCGTCAGCATGAATGGTTGAGAGGAGGGAAAACTGTAGTATAGACAGACATTCCCATAGCAGAGAGACAGAACAGAAACAGTATCCCAATATAGCATAGCGTTCGACGCTAATGTGGACAGAAAACAGTCAGCTGAGCCACCTCATTGGCCGCCGCTAAATTCCATCCTGCAGCAGTATAGCTCTACTGCCACCCGCCGGGCCGACTCGCTCTCAAGCATCGGCTTCCGGGTGGGACACCGTCCAACCCCGCCGGGGCACAGGATCGATGCTACCTGGCTAACTAGCCACGGCACACCCGCCCTGCACCCTGTTGTCAACTCATTTACCCATAAAAAGGGTAAAATAGGACTCAGCAAAACCCCCCACATTAGCTACCGACTGACCTTCATCAATGAACCGGTTAAGAGGAGGGAAAAGCGGCAACATCCCACGGCGGGGAACATTAGAACAGTGCCCAGCATTTCAGCATTAGTGTTAGCATTAGCATTAGCGTTAGCATTAGTGTTTAGCAGCACGCTCCAGGATCGCTTGGAAACCGTCCACTTCAGGGGAACGTTCACCAAACCATCCCGCCCCTGGCACCGACACACAACTCGGTTGTGTAACAAAACAAACCAGCATTACTAACACTAGCATCAATGCTTGATGACACAGGGCCTACCTGTGTGCGAGCCGGCTCGATAGCCAACCTTGCACGCTGTCCCTCGATCTGCTGCCACAAGACGAGGGAACATCAGAATAGACCCGACGTGTCGTTGGAACATACGCCGAAGATTCCAGGGGTAAGCAAATATCCGTAAGCACTCAATATTATCTAAACTTTTCATAACAACTAGTTGCATAGGGTGTCTTGCATCCGCTATGATGGAAACGAAAATAGAGGAAGAGTGAGTGGTGGCCACGCCCAGTACTATATAGTACGGCAGTAGGGGCGGGGCCTGGCAGGTGCTGGGTGTATTTGGTTTTATTCGTTGATGGAGTACACTAGGTACATGAGATGAGGTATATCTCGGTATGGCTTAAGAGCGGGACGCGATGCCAGTATGAATATATAACCTTCTGTAGTGTGGTAGTGAAAGTGTTAACCTTCTGTAGTGTGGTAGTGAAAGGGTTAACCTTCTGTAGTGTGGTAGTGAAAGGTTAACCTTTGCGCCTGTGTTACTGTGTTTGGATGCTCTGCTACTGCGAGTTAAATGTGACCAAAACTGTATCGGAATTACCAGACGATTACTCTGGATTAATACGGTGCATGGTGTCGCAAACATAATTGCGGGAAGCATGATTGGCCTATATAATTTATGGAACATTCCCATAAGGTCATGATTCATATTTAGCCAATTATACATCATGTTACCGGCCGCTCGCTTCCCCTGCGAGTATTAATGCTGTTGTGAATCGGTCGCAGTAGTAGCCTTACCACTCCTCTGCAATCTGTAATTGCTTCCTTCCCCGTTCGAGATTGCGCTGAAATGACCATTAATAATAAGCTTTAACGGCCTCAGCCAAGCATAGCGAGATAAAGCGGGGAAGAGGCTATAAGATTAGTGGAGAAGGGAAGAGGCCTAACAAAGTGGAGGAAACGAACGCGGGCTGCATCACATTTTAAATCCCTCCCCTCGCTTCCTTCCCTTTGGGGAGCCCTCTGGTGACAAAAGGACGGACTGACGTAAAAAGTAATTCCTTCTGGTCCTCTGCGAGAGGGAACATCACCGGCTGAAGTTTGGTTTACACTTCGTCGACCTTTATTTATTCTCGAAAAGACAATCGAGGTCACCCTCATTTTCAATGTCGTCGAGACTTTACAGACATTTCGATCGATGCACACATTTCTACAATATAACAATAATAAATATTAATAACTATCTATATAGTATAAAATGAACATAGGCATAAAATCAGGACACAGATTGACAGAATAAAAGAACAGTGCATAAATTGCAGAGGCTGAGTTAAAAACAGTCACAGACTGTTGCAGGCAGGCCTGCAAGTAAACCTCTAAACTTCCCCTGCGTTATAGGTAGTTACTTTACTTAAGTAAACCTCTAAACTTCTTAAGAGTTACTTAAGAGTGCCTAGAGGTGCTACTGAACTTGGTAGATCTGCCTTTGTCATCTCTGCCCCTCCCTCATGGAATACCCTGCAGGAAACTCTGAAACGAGACTCTCTAGTGTCTATTCATCTGTATATTTATTATGGGGCGACAGTGGCTCAGGAGGTAGGGTGGCCGTTTGGTAATTAGAAGGTTCCCGGTTAAATTACGGCTTCTCCCGGCAGCGTGTCGAAGTATACAGATGAGCAGGTCGGTGTAACGGAGGTACCGCGACTCCGAGTATATCCACACAGTCACGGTGGACTTCAAGGGGCTAGATCCACAAAGAATGGATTGTTGCACCCTTACTTACAATTCATTATGAATTGAAAATGGGGGACCCTGATGTAAACAAGACGAAAGTCTTTCTCTGGTCTGCATCCCCTTAACAATTGTGTGTATTGAGCCGTACTGTATTGTACCCATTCTGCAATCCGTTAATACAATTTTCATTCAATCAATCAATCTGCGCGGTGATTGATTGAATGAAAATTGTATTAACAGATTGCAGAATGGGTACAATACAGTGAGCAGTTAGGGGTTAAGTGTCTTCGCTCAAGGACACTTCAACTCGCTGCCCGGGAGGAGCGGGAATCGAACCGGGAAATTCCGGATTACCAGACAACTGCTCCACCTCTACAATCACCTGTTGTCTGTGATGGAATACTAGGAATATGGTGAGAATAAGGTGCATAATTTGCACATATTTAAATTAGAAATTCATCCAAAGGATTGCATATTAACTATTCATCATTCAAGTATTGTCCAGTAAGTTCTCCATAATAATAACAAATAGTGCAACAGTACAAAAGCAAAAGTTTATTTAAACAAACAGGACAGATTCAGCCAATCAGAAAGACTGTTGTCAAATTAATTACAGAATGTATAACATGGTAAGAAAATACATACACACAGTACTGTGTATCAATAAACACATACATTAGTACAGTAGTAACTAACGCCACCAATGGCATACAATCAAACCATGTTAAAAGGCTTGCTTTAAAAAAAGAAAATCTGAATAAAAATATATATATATATATACACAATAATATATAGTTGCCATGGCGAATAAAATGTATGTGCCATTACAGCCTGCCTTTGGATAATACTGCCAAAATACTGCTGTTGGATCATTGATTCACATTAATCTGAATGGTTGGCCACTAGGGATGCACAGATAAAAGACTGATACCAGGAAATAAAATAGGACATCGATAAGACACCGAGAGACATGTTGGAGATCAAAGCAAAGCCACTTGATTTCCTGCATTTTTTTTCGATCCCAGAAGTCTCTATATGGAGAAACAGTTAACACCTCGTCCAACAACCTCAAACCAATGTCTATCTCAGACCCTGCCCTCTTTTCTTTTCCCTCCAATCACAACTGTCGCTTCCCACGGACAAACTTTCTCAAGCGACCGTCACAAAGGGAGGATGGAGGAAAGAGGGCGCGGGTTTCTAAATCAATAATACACGCTGGGTGGGAACAGTACTGGGGTCGTGGGGACACTCCTTAAAGGTACAGAAAACACTGTACGACACACGCATTCCTATTGGCCATTATAGTCTTCATTCACGCACACCGTATTAACACGGTGACCGACGTCTACATTGCAGAAAACAGTGCAAGTACTACTTTTCGGACATCTCAACCACACGGTAGCATATACCTGTATGCACACACACACACACACACACACACGTCATTCATACCATGATATATTTAGATGTCTTTAGGACGGTAACGATGTATATATATCACGGTATATTGTGTTTTTTTTTGTCTTGTAATCTATTATTGTTATGTTGCAGAAGTACAAGAGGGTTTCAGTTTGCGTGCGGTTAACGCCTAACGGTCAACGCAAAGCCCCCCCCCCCCCCCCCCCCCACCAGACGATAAAAATAAAGAGGTTTCGGGGGGGGGGGGGGGTTACATTTCTACCTCGGCACAGGTTTCTACCGGGCGTGAAACATTTCTCCCGGTACACTGCTCTCGCTGCTCTCACGTGAGAGAGGGGTTCCTGAGACTCGAGCTGGGACTCGTCTAAGCCTGCCTGAAGACGATGGGATTTCTGGTCCGTTTAATGCGTTGTCTTTTGCTCACGTGCTTTTTTCCTCCTGAAAAACAAAAAGAGTGAACAACAACAGGATTAGTTTGGCGAACGCTCCACCGGTCCTTATCTCACACACGTGCCGTTACACAACGGGGAGAGGAAACGGTCCAGTCTTGTTCACGATGTTGCAAAATAACCCGAAAGAACACGCAAACGTTACGGGGAAATGTGTTTACCGCCTTCTCCTCCAGAGTCAGACGAGAAGATGGAGACCAGTTTCCTCTCTGTGTGTTGAGTAGAAAGATATCCGGCTGGAAGCTAGCCTATAGCTTAGCACAAATGAATGGAAGCAGATACGGACCAGCTCGCCTAGCCGTTGGCCAAAAACACCTCTCCCGAAGTTTTAAGCTATAGGCTAGTGGTCCGTGTCCGCTTCCATTCATTTCTGCTAAGCTACAGTAGGCTAGCTTGCAGCCGGACAGCTTTCTACTGAACACACAGAGAGGGAATTGGCGTCCATCTTATTGTCTGACTCTGGAGACGACGGTAAGCACATTTCCCCATAATGTCGGGGCGTGTTCCCTTAAGCACTCGATTATAGCGAAACACACAAGTATACACAGAGATCAAAACCAAATTAAGTTCATCCTCAAGTGGATCCCCTTGAGACATTATAACATTGTGATCGACTGTCGCCAAACAAACAAGCTTTGTAGATGGTTCTGTTGATGCCGACGGCGATCTCAGAGAAGGTCACTTGTTGTTTGATGATGAAGATGAGAACCAGGTGCCAATTATGTTCAAAGAAACACTTCATTTTCAGGCGAACAAAAAGGGCCAAATATGGAGGGCTGGATTTAAGAGTAGCCAATGGGTAATTATTATTATTATTATATATTATTATAATTATATTTATAAAGTCTTATTAATTCCTCATTTCAAAGGCTCCACGAAACGTAGATATTCATCTTCCTGTGAGAAAGAGGGATGTGCATGAAAGATGCCCTCGGCTGCATTGGAAACAGCGATGAGCGACAACATGCCTCCGACGCTGAGACACGGCTACATTTCTCACAAACTTAAAGCTGCTATAGATAACATTTTATGTAGAGTAATCTTTTTATTTCTCTTTTTTTTTTATTATAATACATCCACAGCGCTTTTACAAAGGTGCAGAATAAATAAAAAAAATACATTTTTATTAACTCATTCAGCTTCAAAGACGTGTTAACTCGTTTTTGGCCGCCATGCGTTGAGCGCCAAAGACGAGTAAACTCGTTTTTAGATCCTTTTTTCTTTTATTCATTACAGGCTCACGGACCTCTGCGTTACCGTAGGAAATCATTCGGAGATCCCTGGAGTGCAATACCGGCCGCATCCTGCTTGGTGGCAGTATCGACCCCACCCTTTGAAACCTTATTTCACACTGTGTGTCACATCTAATTTCATCCGGGGCGGAGAATTTAGATCAAGCCAAGTAAATCGCTTCATCCGATCACTTCGAAACGCATTCAGCACACTTGAGGCATATCTTGTGCCATTTCATGTCAGGGTCCCGATCGACATCAATACTGGAAATCGCGATCAGACAATTGGAATATTTTTTTTGGGATACCTCCTAGTAAAGGTAAGGACTATATTAGTATGGGTTCGAGTCCCTGTGATCTAATATCACTAAAGTTACAGTGTGGGTTCGAGTCCCTGTGATCTAGTATCACTAAAGTTACAGTGTGGGTTCGAGTCCCTGTGATCTAGTATCACTAAAGTTACAGTGTGGGTTCGAGTCCCTGTGATCTAGTATCACTAAAGTTACAGTGTGGGTTCGAGTCCCTGTGATCTAGTATCACTAAAGTTACAGTGTGGGTTCGAGTCCCTGTGATCTAGTATCACTAAAGTTACAGTGTGGGTTCGAGTCCCTGTGATCTAGTATCACTAAAGTTACAGTGTGGGTTCGAGTCCCTGTGATCTAGTATCACTAAAGTTACAGTGTGGGTTCGAGTCCCTGTGATCTAGTATCACTAAAGTTACAGTGTGGGTTCGTGTCCCTGTGATCTAATATCACTAAAGTTACAGCAATATGTACTGGGAAGTATGTTGGGAATTACAGGAGTATTACTGAATAGAGAGCCTATTAGGATGCTAGATCCTAATGTGAAACACTGTGATTTGCCATATCTTGCTATGCTCGCTCATGCCTGTATTTTTTATGTCCGTTCTATTTTATAATTTTTTTACTATTTTTAAACTGAATCATTTTAAACTGCAACCTCTGTATGGAAAGTGCTATACAAATAAAGTTATTATTATTATTATATGACATCAATCCTACTTTGATCCAACAATCATTTCACATCGATCGCAAAGATCATATGTGACATACTCCAAAACGTATGCCGTGACGATCAAAGCATCAAAAAATTACCCCCCCCCCCTTTCGTGCATTCATGATGAAACATAATACCTATTATATACCTTTGATTTGGAAATAGTAGCGTGTCCAGGCGAGCAACGCGAATGCTTTTAGCAAAATTCACATATCGCTCCATTACACAGTTACTAGGAATTAGCTAGGATCACTCTGAAACTATACAATATTCACCACGGTATAACACACAAACGTACAAATGAAAAAAATGTATTCTTTTTCACATGGTGAACGAGTGATAGTTAATGTCAAATGAGCCATAGTATTGTCTCCATAGCTATAATATATAGAATATAGATATAGCCCTGCAAACACCGCGACGCACAGTGCAAATCCCTATCTCTTACAGCGGTGGCCCATTGAGTACAAGGATGGATAGAACGGCTGGCCGTGAATGAGTTAAATGAATTTTATCATTTAAAAAAAAAATGTGCGGGTCCAAAATGAATGTTGTTGTTTACATCAGGTGCCTGTATCATCATGCACCTGATTGGATAAATGACATACTGGTGCTCTAGTGCGACATCTAGTGGCTGAATGTGATCTATAGCACCGATAACGACATGTATATATTATGTACCTTTTCCACAGACGTCTATGCAACTCTGCCTGGAGACAAAGTTGTTGCTGCTGCCTCCGCAGCCCGAGTACACGAACTCCTCGCACATCCTGCTCGACTTGTTGTAGTAGAAGCGCGGGATCGTGGCCGCGCACCTCCCTCTGTCCAGCGGGTCCAGGCACAGCACGGGGACGGCTGGGGAACAGACGGAACAAACGGCAAAAACTGTGAATAATACGTTTCACCACCTTTTTTTATTTTGGACCAAAAGAAGGTAGTTTTTCGGTTTCAACCTGAGATTCTGCCCATTTTTCAGTTGAGAAAGCACATAATTGTGGTGGAACGTAATAACTACTATAACTATATATAGTAATATATACTATATATATATAATACTATAATAACTAATAAGCACAAAGCGCTATATGCAGTCCTTTGTGCCGGTGGCAATCAGGCTCCACAACCAGGCAGGGCCAGAACGGGCCAACTGCCGTGGACTGGAGGAGCTGGGTTGTTGACTGTAACAAACTAATTTAATTATTTAACAACACATTCATGATTGGACTTGTTTCTTTTTCACCACTTTTTTTTTTAGCTCTTTTTAGTCCTATTTTAGATATTTTTATCCCTGTGTACTTGTCCATCTTGTTTTTAACACATACTAGTAATAAGTGTATGTTATATGTTATGTATAAACTGTTTTTTAATTGCCGTTTTTAAATTGCTGTTACGCTGTTTATGCTGTAAAGGACATCTTAATCTCCCCTCGGGGATAAATAAAGGTGTTCAATTCAATTCAATATTCAACTTAAGAAACTTTAGAGTTCTCCCAGAGCGGTAGGAACTGTATATGTAGGTGTAGCGCAACAATGCGGTCGGCTGGTATCTGTGTTATTGTGTCAAGCTGCACTTCTGAATAATAAAAGTGTTTTCCACCAAAACCTCCTGCGGCTGTGATGAGTCTTTCTTTGTTCCCTTTCCAATAATTCCACCCTCCCTTTTTTTTTAGGAATTTGAATCGCCCTAATTTAAGACATTTCAAACATCCCAGCTCAAGCCAGATATGTACAGCAGTTACCAATTAGTATGTAAAATAAAAAACATTTTATTTAACAGATTGCAGAATGGGTACAATACAGTACGGCTCAATACACACAATTGTTAAGGGGATGCAGACCAGAGAAAGACTTTCGTCTTGTTTACATCAGGGTCCCCCGTTTTCAATTCATCATAATGACACACATGACGTACAGAGTTCACGTGTAGCCGGTCTCGTATTGCTCTGCGTTGTGTTTCAGATTCGACCCCTGTTAAGGGATCGCCCCGAGTGGGAGTTGAACCCCGGCCTCACCGTGCTGCAGGGCGACATCGCAGACCACTAGACCAAGAGGTGAATTCACTTCTTGGTAATGTGTCTGGATGCCTTTTTAAGGGGGAGTGAGTTTAACTTGCAGTACCGCTAACGTCCACAGCCACTTCACAACACTTTGAAGTCCATCGTGACTGTGGCTAGACTCGCCGTACCTCCGTTAAACACACGCAATAAGCATTCAGTTCATATAGAAGTGTTTTTTCACATACTTTTGTGAGGACTGCAGTACTCCTTGCAGGACGTGAGGTCTTGGAAGCGGTTGTTGTTGCCCTGGCAGCCGCCATAGTAGAACAGCTCGCACTGCGCGGAGGTCATGTTGTAGGAGTAGCGCGTGAAGAGCGCGCGGCACGGCCCAGTGTCCTGAGGGAACCTGCAGATCTGAGGGATCTCTGCGGAGGAGGACAACAACCACACGATTAACACTTTGACGATTTGGTTTTGTGTTGCCTCAGATTTGGTCGTCGCCCCCCCCCCTCCCCCCCGTAGTTTTCACGGGCACATACAAAAGAAAATCCAATCCAATTCAACACTAACCCAACCATCTATATATGCATTGCACACACATCCACTGTCACGCACACACACTCACTTTAGACACTCACCTTTAACATTCACTTCAGATTCACTTTAAACACTTTTCACACCACGACATGCACCACATTGTATCTATTTATTACTAAATATTTGCACTACATCCATACCTCATTTTTTATTTATTTTTTGCATTTGTACCTCATTGTTTGCATTTTGCACTTTAGTTTGTATATTGTATATTTTGTATAGTATTTGGACTCTATTCTTTTTACTTTGTTTACCGTATGAAGCACAATACAGAACCAATCATTTCACTGTAATGTACATGTATATATAGCTTATATGTGACAAATTAAACTTAAAAAAAACTAAATGAAACTTGAAACTTGAATTCAATCTGTTTTGGAACCACAAATGATGTAGTGAATTACCGGTGTATATATAGCAAAAAAAATCATAAAATAATGCAAACAGCCTAGATTAAACACTAACCCTATTGGGCCAACAAAGTTTCATTGATTGATTGATTGATTGATTGATTGATTGAAAACGTTATTAACAGATTGCAGAATGGGTACAATAACACAGTACAGCTCAATACACACAATTGTTAAGGGGATGCAGACCAGAGAAAGACTTTCGTCTTGTTTACATCAGGGTCCCCCATTTTTAATTATTCATCATAACAATACAGATAGACAGTACTGCTACATATATACATTTATGACATGCCAGATTTACAAATACAGTACTGTTTGTGATACAAAAAGAGAGTAGGTACATTTGACGTAGAAACTGATTGATTGATTGATTGATTGATTCAAAACTTTATTAACAGATTGCAGAATGGGTACAGTACGGCTCAATACACACAATTGTTAAGAGGATGCAGACCAGAGAAAGACTTTCGTCTTGTTTACATCAGGGTCCCCCATTTTCATTGTACATTGGAGGAGTAACAACAGGACTTACTTGGTATTTTAAAGCATGTTTTGTGGCACGTCTCGTAGCTCCTGAAGTTGTTGGCGTTGCCCTGGCAGCCTCCGTAGTAGAACTCCTCGCACTTCTGCGTGATGGTGTTGTAGTAATAGCGGGGTATCTCGGCGCGGCACGGTCCCTCGTCCACTTGGAGCAGGCACACCTCTGGAAACACAACAAAGACACGTTTATTATTACACTACATAAAACCTTATTATAACCAAACAACCCCCCCCCCCCCGAACAATGGATGTACAATTTGTACGCATCTCAAACGAAATTATGATTAAACGTTTTGACGCATCGCGGGGGCGTCGTTGACTGAAGTTGTGCAAAGTATAGAGTTGAAAAGAAAACACTATAAAAAAGCGCTCATTTGATTAATTTACATTACCTTTCGGTGGCGACGCATCCACGCTGTAAAGCGACGTGAAAAGTGCAAAAAGTGTTATTAAGGAAAACTCCATTTTCTCTAAGCTTGGTTTAGTAATTCCACAGTTTTACGCACAAGTGTGACACTGGCTCCAACCGTCCCCGACGCGCCGTTTTATAGTCTCAGGGTTCGACCCGAAGGGAAGTTTACCAAGGAGGAGGGGCGGGGGTGGAATGAGTCACTTACAAGGAATCCAACACGGATTGGTGATTAATTTAGTACTTTCATCATATATCGTAGGCAGCGGTTGTAATATTTACGCACGGGTTCACGTTTCTCATTACGCGTGAAGTTAATAATATAACCAAAGTACCGTGGGAAAGTCAAGTCTCATTCTCTGACTAACGACATACTACTACAGTGTGGGCTCGGTGCCAATAGTAAGACAGGGATTGATTGATTGATTGAAAACTTTATTAACAGATTGCAGAATGGGTACAATACAGTACAGCTCAATACACACAATTGTTAAGGGGATGCAGACCAGAGAAAGACTTTCGTCTTGTTTACACCAGGGTCCCCCATTTTCAATTCATCAGGACATATATGACATACATGACATACAGATAGTCAGTACTGCTACATCTATACATTTATGACATACCAGATTTGCAAATACAGTACTGTTTGTGATACAGAAGGAGTCAAGAAAAGGGAGTATATACATTTGACGTAGAAACTGTACATTATGGGGGGGGGGGAAAGTAATGATGAGTGACTTAGCCCCGCCTGTGACCTAGTAAGCCCAGATATCACTTGGCCATATAGGCATATCCCATTTGACTGAACTGGTGAATTTTAGCAATGTGAGAGACGTTGCAGTGGGTTTAACCGTATGTATATATTCTCTCCCCACCATATGTATATTTCTCTCCCACCCACCCACCTCCTCCTAATGTACAGTCCCCTCCCCATCATATGTATATACTCTGTCAGGATCTATGGGTAACAGTACTGTATATATGTCACAAATGTAACAGTACTAAATTCCTGTATGTCATGTATGCCCCTATGCCATAAATGCCATATGTTGTGTATGTTGTGTATGTCATAAATGTAGCTATGAATTGAAAATGGGGGACCCTGATGTAAACAAGACGCAAGTCTTTCTCTGGTCTGCATCCCCTTAACAATTGTGTGTATTGAGCCGTACTGTATTGTACCCATTCTGCAATCTGTTAAATAAAGTTGTCATTCATTCATTCATTCATTCATTCATTCATTCATTCATTCATTCATTCATTCATTCATTCATTCATTCATTCATTCATTAATTCATTCATTCATTCATTCATTCACGTATGGGGCTTTATAGAGATATTGTTGTTGATGATGATGAGGAGTATAGGAGAAGAATCAAGAATCAAGAGGTTTATTTGTCACATACATACCAGGGCATATGCGGGTGGTCTTGCCGGCATTGATTGTGCAAAATACAATAATAAAATAGAATAAAATAGGCATAGAAAAAATAAAATTGATAAGACACAAGATATGCATGGTAAAAAAAAAATACATGCTAGGTTCCTGAGAAACTGGTTCTTATACTACTATGCAATATACAATTTACAGTGTTAACTCTTAATGTATCTAAACTATACAGTACCTCCTTCTTTTAAAGTGTTTCTAAGATTAAATTTTTTAAAGTGACATTTTGTGATTTTTTTTTGGAGGAAGGATGATCGAAGGAGGGATGGAAGGATGATGGATGATGAGAGATGTAACATCTCATATTTCATGTACATGGTTGGCAAACAACAGGCGATTGTAATCGACAAGCAGGTGAAATGACAACTGCGGCCAATGAGCTGTATAGCATTGCACCATATTAGTTGGCTAGCCATTAACACTGAAGAAGGAACACCTGTTCCGAAACATGTCTGTTGTATTCGGCTGCGATAAAAAATTGTCGAAACCTGAGAGTGCTGGTCTGGCTTCCTGCTTTATTCTACCATATTAGTTGGCAAGACAGAGAGAGAGAGGGGGGGGGGGGGGAGGGGGTACAGACAGGTTAGAAAAAACATATATATAGATAAATATAAAGATAAATCTCCACTGGATCTCTGAACAGGTGAGCTGTATTTATACTCTATATCACGCTCTATCAATACTATCAGTAATATCACTATACACGCATGTACAGCCCACCTTGGTATAATATACACACTATATCCTAAGTCTACACAGGCACAAATATATTTAGCTAACCTAAGTCGATCTACACTGTACAAATACAATACAATACTCCATACTGAGTTTTACGTTTACATTTAGTCATTTAGCTGAACGCTTTTATCCAAAGTGTGACGTACAAGTTCTGTACGACAAGTCAGCCGGAAGGGTACAACTCTTTCAGCTGAGTAGCAATGTTCATCAAACAGTGTTGACACTTGAGTGCTACAGTCTTGAGTGCATAGTAGTAAAGACATATCAGCATAGTAGGTTAGTAATATAGGCACGGTAGATTATTACTCAGTTGCAAAGTGCATAAAAGTAAAAGACTGCATGAAGGTTAGTCGTTTTTCGTTTCTTTTTTCTTCTTTTCAGATATTGATTGAAGAAGTGTGTTTTTAGTGGACAATGGAAAATTGGCCGGGTTTCAGCTGTCCTGACTGGTGGGAAGTTTGTTCCACCATTGTGAAGCGAGGACTGAGAATAGCCTGCTTCTCTTCCATGACCCTCAGGAGCTCAGATATGAGAGGGTCTGAGGCGGCCAGAAGATGTAGAACGGAGGGGTCTTGGGGGTGTGTAGTTAGAGGATGTAGAGCGGAGGGGTCTTGAGGGTGTGTAGTTAGAAGATGCAGAGCATAGGGGTCTTGAGGGTGTGTAGTTAGAAGATGCAGAGCGGAGGGGTCTTGAGGGTGTGTAGTTAGAAGATGCAGAGCATAGGGGTCTTGAGGGTGTGTAGTTAGAAGATGCAGAGCGTAGGGGTCTTGAGGGTGTGTAGTTAGAAGATGCAGAGCATAGGGGTCTTGGGGGTGTGTAGTTAGAAGATGCAGAGCAGAGGGGTCTTGAGGGTGTGTAGTTAGAAGATGCAGAGCATAGGGGTCTTGAGGGTGTGTAGTTAGAAGATGCAGAGCGTAGGGGTCTTGAGGGTGTGTAGTTAGAAGATGCAGAGCATAGGGGTCTTGGGGGTGTGTAGTTAGAAGATGCAGAGCGGAGGGGTCTTGAGGGTGTGTAGTTAGAAGATGCAGAGCGTAGGGGTCTTGAGGGTGTGTAGTTAGAAGATGCAGAGCGTAGGGGTCTTGAGGGTGTGTAGTTAGAAGATGCAGAGCATAGGGGTCTTGGGGGTGTGTAGTTAGAAGATGCAGAGCGGACGGGTCTTGAGGGTGTGTAGTTAGAAGATGCAGAGCGTAGGGGTCTTGAGGGTGTGTAGTTAGAAGATGCAGAGCATAGGGGTCTTGGGGGTGTGTAGTTAGAAGATGCAGAGCGGAGGGGTCTTGAGGGTGTGTAGTTAGAAGATGCAGAGCGTAGGGGTCTTGAGGGTGTGTAGTTAGAAGATGCAGAGCGTAGGGGTCTTGAGGGTGTGTAGTTAGAGGATGTAGAGCGGAGGGGTCTTGAGGGTGTGTAGTTAGAAGATGCAGAGCGTAGGGGTCTTGAGGGTGTGTAGTTAGAGGATGTAGAGCGGAGGGGTCTTGAGGGTGTGTAGTTAGAAGATGCAGAGCGTAGGGGTCTTGAGGGTGTGTAGTTAGAAGATGCAGAGTGTAGGGGTCTTGAGGGTGTGTAGTTAGAGGATGTAGAGCGTAGGGGTCTTGAGGGTGTGTAGTTAGAAGATGTAGAGCGGAGGGGTCTTGAGGGTGTGTAGTTAGAGGATGTAGAGCGTAGGGGTCTTGAGGGTGTGTAGTTAGAAGATGCAGAGCGTAGGGGTCTTGAGGGTGTGTAGTTAGAGGATGTAGAGCGGAGGGGTCTTGAGGGTGTGTAGTTAGAAGATGCAGAGCGTAGGGGTCTTGAGGGTGTGTAGTTAGAGGATGTAGAGCGTAGCGGTCTTGAGGGTGTGTAGTTAGAAGATGCAGAGCGTAGGGGTCTTGAGGGTGTGTAGTTAGAAGATGCAGAGCGTAGGGGTCTTGAGGGTGTGTAGTTAGAAGATGCAGAGCGTAGCGGTCTTGAGGGTGTGTAGTTAGAGGATGTAGAGCGGAGGGGTCTTGGGGGTGTGTAGTTAGAGGATGTAGAGCGGAGGGGTCTTGAGGGTGTGTAGTTAGAAGATGCAGAGCGTAGCGGTCTTGAGGGTGTGTAGTTAGAGGATGTAGAGCGGAGGGGTCTTGAGGGTGTGTAGTTAGAAGATGCAGAGCGTAGGGGTCTTGAGGGTGTGTAGTTAGAAGATGCAGAGCGTAGGGGTCTTGAGGGTGTGTAGTTAAAAGATGCAGAGCGTAGGGGTCTTGAGGGTGTGTAGTTAGAAGATGCAGAGCGTAGGGGTCTTGAGGGTGTGTAGTTAGAAGATGCAGGGCGTAGGGGTCTTGAGGGTGTGTAGTTAGAAGATGCAGAGCGTAGCGGTCTTGAGGGTGTGTAGTTAGAAGATGCAGAGCGTAGGGGTCTTGATGGTGTGTAGTTAGAAGATGCAGAGCGTAGGGGTCTTGAGGGTGTGTAGTTAGAAGATGCAGAGCGTAGCGGTCTTGAGGGTGTGTAGTTAGAAGATGCAGAGCGTAGGGGTCTTGAGGGTGTGTAGTTAGAAGATGCAGAGCGTAGGGGTCTTGAGGGTGTGTAGTTAGAAGATGCAGAGCGTAGCGGTCTTGAGGGTGTGTAGTTAGAAGATGCAGAGCGTAGGGGTCTTGAGGGTGTGTAGTTAGAAGATGCAGAGCGTAGGGGTCTTGAGGGTGTGTAGTTAGAAGATGCAGAGCGTAGCGGTCTTGAGGGTGTGTAGTTAGAAGATGCAGAGCGTAGCGGTCTTGAGGGTGTGTAGTTAGAGAATGTAGAGCGTAGCGGTCTTGAGGGTGTGTAGTTAGAAGATGCAGAGCGTAGGGGTCTTGAGGGTGTGTAGTTAGAGGATGTAGAGCAGAGGGGTCTTGAGGGTGTGTAGTTAGAGGATGTAGAGCGTAGGGGTCTTGAGGGTGTGTAGTTAGAAGATGCAGAGCGTAGGGGTCTTGAGGGTGTGTAGTTAGAAGATGCAGAGCGTAGGGGTCTTGAGGGTGTGTAGTTAGAAGATGCAGAGCGTAGGGGTCTTGAGGGTGTGTAGTTAGAAGATGTAGAGCGTAGGGGTCTTGAGGGTGTGTAGTTAGAGGATGTAGAGCGGAGGGGTCTTGAGGGTGTGTAGTTAGAAGATGCAGAGCGTAGGGGTCTTGAGGGTGTGTAGTTAGAAGATGCAGAGCGTAGGGGTCTTGAGGGTGTGTAGTTAGAAGATGCAGAGCGTAGGGGTCTTGAGGGTGTGTAGTTAGAAGATGCAGAGCGTAGCGGTCTTGAGGGTGTGTAGTTAGAAGATGCAGAGCGTAGCGGTCTTGAGGGTGTGTAGTTAGAGGATGTAGAGCATAGCGGTCTTGA